>NC_056729.1:1772066979-1772264086 GCF_019279795.1 Protopterus annectens
CCATTATGCTACCCTCCCACCATTAACTATGTAAGTACAAGCACTGCCCATTACTAGTACCATGTATTTACTGTCCATTACTAATACCATATAAGTACTGTTCATTACTAGTACTATATAAGTACAAGTACATCCATTACTAGTACAATATAAGAGCAAGTACTGTCCATTACTAGTACCATATAAGTACTGTCCATTACTAGTTGGTTTTCTATATATTTTGATCTTACTTTTACTATTAACTAACCCATATACAGTGAATATAAAAAGTTTACACACCCATTTTAAAATGCCAGGTTTTTGTGATATAAAAAAATTAGACCACAATAAATCATTTCAAAACTTTTCCCACCTTTAATGTGACCTATAACCTGTTCAATTCAATTGAAAAACAAACAAATCTGTTAGGGGAAAATTTAAAAAAATAAAAAATGTACAATACGCTGGTTGCATAAGTGTGCACACCCTTAAACCAATACGTTGTTGAGGCACCTTTTTATATCCACTGTAGTTATAAAATCTAAAAAAAACTTTAAATCTATTTTTTTTAGCTTAAAACCCAATGCGGTATTTATACTACTAGGGGAAATTTGTCCAGGGATTAAAATTCAAACTAAAGCAAATCTTGCTATTCCAGCAACTTTTGTATGTTTATAAGAGCAATATACAAAGTTTACCCAACATTTTGGGAAAGTATCGTTCCATTATGTTTGGCTTTGTCCAGAACTGTCCCACTGAGAATTTAAGAGTTATGATGCTCATCAAAAGCATTGCAGTGATTTTGAGAGACTTGGGGTGTTCTCTTAAACAAATATGGAGAAAAAAAAACTTGGCATGTAAAAAAATGTGATGTAAGGGACAAATTCCTCAAATGCTTCATTTTGCCTCATTTCATTTTACTTCAGTGAGAGATAATAAACCCTTTAAAAGCGTGTCCTTGCAAGAAGAAGTGTGTGCATACAACTTACTTATTCATCCTTCATTCATGCTTTCATTCATTTTCCAAGGTAGCATATAGTTAAAGTCAAGGTGTATGTCAAATAACCACCAGTTTATATGGAAATGATAGATTACATAAACCATTTAATTTGGAGTGCATGACAGAATCACCTTGCAGACATATACAATGCTATTGTAGCACTGCATGACAGATTACTTTAAAAACAGTGCAGGATTAATTCTGAACTGAATAGCATATCACAGTTACAGGGATGTATGCATGGAGTAGTATAAATTAAGTTTCATAAATTCTAGTTCACATTTATATTATTTGTCATATACCTCGCAACCTCTTAGAACAAGAAATCTGAATAAAGGCACAAATAATGGGAGACAAAAGCTCAAAAATAGGGTTTCTTTTTAAATATTGTTCTTACAAACTTAGAAAGTTAACAGAATGACAGGTTTTGTATTAGCATGACTTTTTTGAAGGATATGAAGTCTGAAACTCAGAGGTGTACCATCATTTTCTGACTTCAGTCCTCAATGATTTGACAGTGATTTGCAAGAAAAACAATTTTGTGAGAAACAGATCAAAAATATGAGGCAAAAAATCTGGACGTTCTGTGAAAATCAGAACAGTTGCGAGGTATGTTTGTCAGAAGTATACATTAATGTCTGGATCTGTAGTGCAGAAAGATGGAACCTTGACTGCAACCCAGGTGACCTATTCTAACTTAGTCAGCCTAGCACCTGAGGTGTTAGCTGGAGGGGTATAAAAGGTAGTTATATTTTACTAGATTGTCTTTTTGAGGGGCTTGGAGTTCTAAATCGTAGGATGACAGCCACACTAATGACACGTGGGGGGGGGGTACTAAGCTTACAAAGTGATGTTCTTGTCCTTAATGGCATTATGTTATTGGATGCCAGGCAGAGGATGATGAGAACGGGCAGGGCTTGCAGAAAAACATCCCTGCAGCTGCAAGCATGATGTTATACTGGGATAACGCAGTCTCCTCGCAATCAAATGGGAAAGTATCAGATCCAGAGGGGTAGAGGGGTTAGAAGTCACTCCCACATCTGAGATTAAGAAGAAGCATTACTAGCAGTGAAAGGTCTCCTGCATGGGGCCACAAAAACTAATAAAAAAGAAGCCCCTACCCAAAAACTTCTATTGTGGAAGGCATTTAATGCTAACATATCTCATGGTTGTGTAAAACAGTGAACCTAAACAAAGATTCCCTGACATACTCTGCCTCATATTTTACTGAACACAAATACTAAGCTCATATTTAAATCCTTATGACTTAAAACTGCTTAGGAAACAAAAATCACAGCGTAGATGCTTTTTATATCAGAAACATCTTTTTGATGAGAAAGGGATAAGAAACACTTTACATATGTATGCACATTCTGTATGTAAACAAGGGTGCAATATTTACCTCTAACACCTTGTCTAACAGGAGTAGGGCATTGTCAGAGAGATAACAACACCTTGAGTGATAACCACATCACATTGTCAGGGAAACAACTTGCATAACAGGGGCAAAATGCTATGTGTGAGCTGTTACAGCAAAAATAGGAATGCCTTGCATAAGAGAGATAAGACATTGCTACTCACAGAACATAGAAATACTTTGTGTAAAAAGCAGGATGTCAGAGAGCTGTCACAGCATATGCATTTCATTGTATAGAAGAATAGGATGTTATCACCGAGTTGTGACAGCACACAATATGACATTGTAACACCTTGTATAACATGGTATGATACTATAGGGAGTTCTTACAGCATACAATGTTACAAAATATGACAAATTGTCAAAGGCATTTCACAGCATGCAGTATTACCTGTAAAACCTCTGTTTTTCTAGCTTACGGATGCGGGGTGCCTTCTTATCCCCCAAATGCGAGAGTGGTGAATGGTGAGAATGCAGTGCCATACAGCTGGCCTTGGCAGGTAAGATGATAACCTAATATAAATCTTTTTCATGTTTTGTCTAAATGGGCATTCCTTTATCTGCTGGGATGTGAATAATAAATGTTATATTTTACCCATAATAGAACAAAGGAAGAGTATTTACAACATGTAAATCTGTTTTTATTTATTTGAAAACACATGTATACTAAATAAAGTAATCTAGCCAAAGCAGTTCTTATACTAAGATGATTTCCACATGCAACGGGATAATATTTTAATGTTTGCTGAGGATATACTGATTCATCTGGCAGATCCAGAGAGGGGATTTAAAAAGGATAAAATTCTTAAAATATTCTATGATATCTCTGGAAATAAGACAAATTAATCAAAGGCTGAAACAGTGAGAATTATCATTATTATGCAGAAGAGATATTGCAGGAATATTCTTATTTGTGGGGTCATATAAGCTAGAATTAATAACTAGGGTATGAAATAGGGACAACACAGAGGAATCACTGCAAGACACCTATCATATTTTAGACAAAAAGCTAAGATTATTTTTTAAGGCCTGAAAGCCATTAATACTTAATATGGATCAGAAAGTCCAGGATTTACAAAATGTTTGTGATACCAGGTGTCATTTAGGTGATCTAGGTACTTTTATACCAACCACCAGAGTTGTGGGATTCTTAATAAAGCTGAAACATGGATGTTGGATTTCATATGAAATAACAGCAACCCTTGGTTGTCTAAACTTCAGTTTTTTAAAACACCCATGTTGTGTGTGTGTCTCTCTCTTCTTATTCTGACATGCTGTTAATACACAGATTTCCAGACCTGGGCCACAGGTGTAACAACAATACTGCAATGTCAAAAAATCCACTAAAAGTTCTGCAATCACTGACAGATTTTAAAATGTACACTGAAAACTGACTTCAAATGAATATTTAAAAAATAACTCTGTTCTTTAATGAATAACTGATGCAAAGATTTGTTTGTGTTTTGTAGATTTCACTGCAATACCTGAGCGGGGATGCTTATTATCATACCTGTGGAGGAACCCTCATTGCCCCAAACTGGGTCATGACAGCTGCCCACTGCATCTCGTAAGTTACTCAAAATCAGATCTATCTAATAAATAAAGGAACATGTAATGTGTAAATGTAGTCCAAATATTAAGAAGAATGAACTCATGCTAGCTGGAAGGTGTTGGACGCTGAAATGTCCAGTGTTATGATTTGTAAATAATGTCAGACGGCAGCAGTTGCCACAGAAAAACTGGCTTAAGTGTCTGGGAGATTGTGTCCCTTTCTTTCGAAATGAGTTGTGTCAGGGGATTGACTGGGAGTTTGATTCATCTCCTGGGGTCTGAGTAGTAATATAAACTGTAGCCATGGGACATATGCACACCCTCATGCACATATCCCTTTACTATTAATGGGTTATAGATGGCAGAAAATAGACACACTAAATAGCAGATGGTGGGGACCTGGATGTTTGATGTCTGCAGGGACAATGCAGAAATATGACAGCAGACAAATAATGGAGTGAATCCCACAAGTGTCTTATACTTCTGGAGCTGAGCTACTTCACTCATTTTTAAAATTAGAATCATTATTTTGGGCACATTATCAGGCAAATGACAAAAGAAACATTAGAGCAAAGTGATACATATCTGGTAAAGATGAACTGTAAGAAAAAATCTGTTTAAAACAACTATAACTGGTTGCTAGGATTAAGGAGTGGGGAAACTGAGGTAACAGATTACTGCAAAAATGTGTCATGTTCAGACATCAGTATCCAGTTTTTGGCCTCTTTGTCTGGAAAACAGTTAAAATTGTGTTAGTGGATAGTTACAATTTTATTAGTTTACAACCAGCTAAAGTCTAGAAATGTTTATATTTTTGTGCACAGATATTAAATCAGGTAATGGGGATGCTCTATTTTAGTTGGCATTTTTCATTGTCTGACTATAAATTCTCCCCCACTAATCCATCCTGCTTTTTGTTCATTTTGACCCATATACCCCCGACCCCACCCCTGTAACACTCTTATCTCAAAGGAGTGGCTCGCAGCAGGATCTACTTCATCAAATTCCTCCGTCATCTCTTTCAGCACCCAGAGAAGCTGCTAGAACCAAGGTGGCTGGTCTTGCACTATTAGCCCTCAAACCATTACATAAATGGAGACGTTTACTATGTTAAGGTTTAATGTTACAAGTGTATCACTTTGAACCATTCCTTAATGATTTTTTTTCATAATGTGTCCTTATACCAGCTTTCCCACGTTGCCCTCCAAACTTCACTTCCATTCCCAACACCACCACAACATTATTTGTGTTTTTCTTTTCAGTAGTGAAACCATGTGATATCTGTATGTAGTCATATTTCTGATTTTTGGTTAGTTTTATGTGGTTCTCCCTGCCTCTCCCAGCCAATATACACTCCCCTCCTGCTTCTCCCTCCACCCCCTCTGTGTTCCCCAAGGACTTGTATAACTCATATAAGGTGAATGCGCTCTCAGACGTATTCTGCACGTATTGTTTGTTCACTGGTTTTTGTTATTATTTTTTCATGTTTGTATTTATACGCTGTTTAACACTATTCTTGCTACTATGTATATATCAATTTGTTGGAACTTTTCTGCTCGAGTCTCCACTGAAAATGGGCTTTAACCGCTCAGTTGGACTAACCCGGTTAAGAAATGCGAAATAAATGTATCCCTTGGCTAGGTGAGGCGCATGTAATAACTGAAATTCTGGAATGTCCTTGGCATTCCCTATGGAATCCTCCTTTAGATGTTTTATACAATATCTAAAAGTCCTTAGTATATATATTAAATGATAAACCTTTCTAGCATGCATTGTAATTGTTGAAAATTTCAAACATATATCTTTAACAGGAGAAAAAGCCCATTACTCTACTTCGATGTCCATTTTCATAACTATAAGGGAAGCTGTAACTTAACCAACAGCTACGTTTCTCAACAGATTTGAGTTTATTGTCAATAGAAGAATGGCTCTAGACACAAAATTCCTATTCTGACCAGGTTATTTATTTTTTAATTTATACAATTATACAATTTGTTAACTAGGGTAGAGCACTGATCCCATTGGACTAATTTCACTCTCAGCCCATGGTTAGAGAAAGTGACCCCCTTTCACAAAGATGATATTCATTGGTTCATTGCAGAGTGTATCACTGAAGATTTTTTAGCCAAGAACAGTATATCAATCAGACTTTGAAAAATAAGTTTCTAATTTACCATTGAGATTTGTTAATGCCAGATGCAAATATGTTAGTAGGGGGAACAGCACAGGCAGTGTATCCCTTTGCATGGGGATTGTAGGGCCTTTGCCCTAAACATTCCAGATGTGCATTGTGGATGTCCAAGAAACATCTAGTAAATCCTTCTGTGTGGAATGAGTTTAACTCTTCCCTCCAAAAGAGCCTCTTCCATACACAGAGGAGGTCAGAGACATAGAGTCTGAATGGACCCTGTTTAAGACCATAATACCCAAAGCCCAAGCAAGATCCTGTGTTCAAATGCTAGTTGACTATTTTCACAATGATAACCACAGGACCTGCTAGTGGACATCTGGACACCAGCAGTGAGGTAATCAGACAAGTTACATAAAGAAACTTTCCATGCAATGCTAGCAGGAAGTTCTCCAAATCTGACCAGTGCAGGTACTGACAAGCCAGGGAAGCAATGGCTGCAGAAGTCATTGATGCAAAGGCCTAAATGTGGGAGGAATGTTGTCAGCCCATGTGAAGTGACTTTGTGTGGCCTCAAAAATGTTATGAGGAATGGATGACTCGTTTCCTTGGCTATTTCCATGAAGGGTGGAGAAATGCCGACCTTAGATGTAGACATATGGAAAGAACACCTGGACTGGACAGACTTGCTATACTTGGTATCCGAGGAAGCAATATTATACGCAACTACTGAGACTGGATCCATTTCTTTGAAGGATGTTGCTACAGAAATGAAACAGCTTTTCAAGGGATTTTATTTTTATTGTATTTATTTTGCTTTTGTTGTTGGGGGTTGTCTGACTGGGTTTAACCAACAGCCCTTTTTTACAGGAGGTCTAAGGAGAAAAGCTCTAACATATTACAAACATTTTTAACAAATTTTCAGTACTATACATTAGCAATTGCATATACACTTGCTAGATTAGATACATATGAAACAAAATAAGTTTACAATGTAAAAGGTGCATGCATTTAGTAGATGATTTAGTGGGTTTATCAAATAGATAATGCATCTTATGATTAGTCAGTAGAAATTCAGAGAAATAGAAGTGAGGGAAGGAACTCGGTAAGTCAGAAAATGTTAATATTGTAATTAAGAGGTGGGGTATTAAGAAGTTTCATAGACAATTATATATTGCAATATGGATAACATCTGTCTGGAAATTCTGAAGGCACTGAATGTTGATGAGTTGTCATTGTAGGATAAAAAATACTGCTGGACTGGCAAAGTTGGATGGTGGTTTCATTTTTAAGAAAGCGTGCAGAATAATATGTTCCAATTATAGCTGGATTAGATTGCTCAGTATTCCTAGGAAAGTCTATGGTGGGATGCTGAAAAGGAGACTCCAAACATAAGTCAATTCAAGAGATGCAGTGTGGATTCCAACTGGACATTACAACAAAGATCAACATTTTGCCTTACATTAGTACTGGAGGGATCATGGGAGTTTGTTAATCCTATATCTATGCATTTTATGGACTAGGAGAAGGCATATAACCAGGCTTTGTGGAATGAAGTGTGGGAGCTGTTACAATAATATAGGATTTGGTGGGTAGCTGGTTGGTATGCAGTTGTTATAACTGAGGAGCAAGGTGCATATGTATCTGCAGTATTCAGTTGAATAAGATCAAGATGGGAGTAGGACTCCATCAAGGGTGTGACCTATTTCTTATCCTCTTTATGATTTTCCTGGACAGTATATCTAAAAACAGCTGAGGTTTGAAGAGTATCCATTTTGTGGATGTAGGGATTAATTGTGTCTCTGGTGTTTACAGAGAATGCTGTCCTCTTGGCATTGTGTGAATATTACCTGATATGCACTGGAAAGATTTACTGCTGATTGTGACATAGCTGAATGAAAATTTGCACTTTTAAATCAAAGGTTACAGCTCTGTACCAGAAAGCAGTGGGCTGTTCTCTGTTGTCAAGGAGCCAGCAGCTACCTCAGGTGGGGGAGTTTGAGTATCTGAGGGTCATAATTATACATGAGTGTGGAGTGGATCAAGAGAAGGACCAGCAGATGCATTGTACTTGGGTGTAGTGGTGAAGTGGTAGCTGAGTCCAAGGATGAGGCTCTTGGTTTTACCAGTCTCTGTCCCCATCCTTAGCTATGGTCACAGACTTTAGGTGACGGGTGAATGGATGAAGTCACAAATACAACCATTGAAAATGAAGTCTGTTTGCAGGGTTTGTGGGATCACTCTCCAAGATAGAATTTGGAGCTCAGGAGCCTTGGATGATGCTGTGGTTGGTATGCTGCCCATCTAGACTGAGAGGAGCATTATGAGTTGGATTGTACATTCTTTGAGGATGTCCCATAACCACTTACCATGGGGGGGGGTGTACCAAGCAAATTTCACTGTAAGGAGGCCTGAGGCAGGCCCAAGGTATGCAGGAGAGAGTCTAAAGCTCTCAGATGGACTGGTAATGCATTTGCATTCTCCCAGGAGGAAATGGAGACGGTTGTTACTCTGCTCATTATGTGCGCACATATCACATGTGCAGGTTTTTGTATGTGAATCTGCTATGCGAATAAACTGAAGTATTTTGTGCTGTGCATGTATTGCAGCAGAGCCCCTGGGGAAGTTATTGTGCTGCTGTTTTCAGTGATATCTGGATCTTTATGCAGGAGATATTTGAGGATGGCCCCCTGTTGTACAAGGATGGCCCTGTAGAATGAGATAGTAATCCACAAAATACACAAAGACTGGCAGGCCACAAATGACCCGAGATGTGTAAAGTGATAGGCCGGTGAGCTCCCATATGAAAAAAGCAACGGATAACAGGATGAAACTGAAGAGAATGTGGCACAGGATGATGCTCTGGAACTTTCTATAGAATGCCCATGGAAATGGAGAGCAAAGAATGTGCCCTCAGTTTAGAAGAAAATGATGTAAGAGAAGAGTTGCTTGATTTAATCGAGATGGATATATAAAGATCAACGGAAGAAACTGATTACAGAAAGTAAATAAGACCCAAAGTGTTAGAAGTCTGATAAAACAGATGAACACAGTAATCAAGTATTTATGATATATTATTGTGCAGCCAAATTAATAACAGATAAAGTATTTTCACAAAAACAGAGAACAACAAGGGAAAAGGAAGGGAAGAAATTAAATGTCATCATGAAACCATCAAATAGAGAAAACAATATAAAACAATTGAGACAAGAAGTGTCACTGCTACAAGAGTATAGAAGAGGGAACAGATCAACAAAAATACTTAAGGCAATTAAATGTGATAAAAGCAATGTGCAGTATTAGAACAGACCAAGATCTATCATACACTATTCAAATAATACACTAAAGATATCAGCACAGGCAGAAACACTTAGAAGATATGCAGATAGATATCAAAGAAGAGTACAAAATAAGCAATTCATTAATGATCCAAAAAAAGGTTTTATAGAAAAATAGGAAACAAAGCAAAAAGAAGAGAAACACCACCAAAAAAACAGATGAACAGACACTTTTTGGAAAAGTGTCTGTGAAGACCCTGTGGAACATAACATAAGATGCTACATGGATAGAAGAAGTAAAAGAAACCATAAGAAGTTTAAATGTACAGGATATGAAACAGACAGTGAAACTGAAACAAAATTGAAGAAAAACTCCTAAATGGAAGACCCTGGAATATCGTAGGCCTGGATGCAGTACATAATGTCTGGCTAAAAGTGCACCGACTACTAATGTCCATGAGGGACATAGGTGCCACCCCCAGAGTGAATTTACGGTCACCATCCAGTTGTCAAGGTAGGCTTAAATTGTGTCACTGAGGGGCTCTGCTTCACGTGAACTGGGAGCTTATTCCAGAGGAGTGACGATCTCAGGGAGGTATATCTGCCTGTTCAATGTGTTCTGTTAATGTCACAGGCTAGGTTGAAATCCCTGGACAGAGTTATTCTTGCCCCATTTGATTTTCGGATGTCCAGAAATTTCATTAGGTCAGAGTCTAATACTGCTCTATAGGCCAGGCATAAATCACTTCTCAGCACCCTGTATGATACAGAGTACAGTGACAGGGCTTTTAGTTTGTCCATGTATGTCATGTTTTGGAGGCCTTGGATTTTCTTGGTAAGAAACCACTGTGGTCTCTCCAATTACTGTAGGCGTCTGGTGAGGTACATACAGGAGGGAGCATTGTACTCAATTAGCGGTCTGATAAGGCTCAAGTACAGTGGACCTATAATCTCCCTGGTCTTTGATGTGATGCCCTTTTTTATGAGGTGCATAATGTAGAATGCTTTTCTTACCACTACGGACACATGGTGATTGAAGTTTAGGTTGCTATTAACCTGTGTTCTTAAGTTTTGCACCACTGAGTTTAAGCTCAGCGGTTTGCAGGAGCTGCTTATTTGCCAAAGGGGATAATGAGGGAATTGTTTGCATTAAGTTTTAGTCTGTGAGTTTGCACCAGTCATTTGTCTGCATCATTCCTTTTTGAAGTATTTTAACATCATTTGGGGACTCTGTGATTAAAGCCACTGGCCTTCCACCTAGGCCTGGAGTTTAGAGAAATAGATTCCAAAGAGTAGGGGGCCGGGCACAGATCCATGTGGTACCCCAGTGCTAAGTGGTCTGTTGGTAGAGGTGGACTCTCCAACTTTAACAATGTGCATTCTGTCAGTGAGCCAGTTTGCTACCCATCTAGTAATGTATGGGTTAATCCCCAGCTGGGAAAGTTTCTCTATGATGCCTGAATGGGGATTGTGTCAAAAGCATTGGCCAAATCTAGATAAGTGGTATGTACTGTTTTGCCCTCGTCTAAGACGTCCACCAGGTTTAATAAGCAAGATCTGTCCTTGACAAAGCCAAACTGAGTCAGGTCAAGAGTTTGAATGTCACCTATGTTGGTCCATCATGATTCTTTCTACGCCCTTGCAGTTGAGGCTCGTTAGACTTATGGGTCAATAGTTCCCAGTGTCGGTTGATGGACCCCCTTTGTGTAAAGGGATTACTGCTGCTGTTCTCCCAATCTGCAGGGACAAACCCTGTTCTCAGGTTGTGGTTAAAGAGTGTCCTGAGTAGATCTGTTAGGTCTTGTTTTAGATTGTTTATTAAGCAGACTGGGATGTTATCTCATCCCACAAAGGCTATGTTTTTGGCCTTGGAGAGTGCTTGTATGACCTGTTCTTTGGAGATACTTGGTATAGTACTGTTGTATGGAATTCTTTGAGGTATGACAAGTGGGGACGGGGGGGGGGGAAGGTGAAGTTATTGCTAAATTTGTCAGCTAGCAGGTAAGCACCTTCTTCAGGTTCTGTTTAAGTGGTGCCATCCACTATAAGTTCAGCACATAGTTGAGCATTCCCCTTTAAGTTTTGGATGTTGCTAAATAATGTCTTGTGGTTGTCTTTAGTTAGAGCTGCTAATTTAGACTCATAGTTAGCCTTGGAGGACCTAACACGATATGTCATTTGCTAGTTCTTAACTTGGTCAATATGGGTACTCGGGTCTTTTTGCATGGCTAGACTTGTAAAGGCCCTAGGGCCATTAGCCTAGTAACCTCCTTTAACCTATGAACAGATGTAGTCAATTTATACTTTGTTATACCCCTCAGAGAAGGTTTACAACATTTTTAGAATGTGTTATTAAAAGATATAAATATGTAGCATAGAGATATGTTAATTTTCAAAGATATTTTAGAATTGGTTCTACGGAACAACTATATATATTTTGAAGGAGAGTATTTTCATCAATTAACTGGTATAGCGATAGGAACGAAGTGTGCTCCTATATATGCCAATCTAGTATTAGTGGACTGGGAACATGAAAAAGTGCTTAATTCCCCTTATTTTCTAATGTGTTCTGTTATTTTAGATTTCTGGACAATATTTTAATTTTTTGGAATAGTGACAGTGCATTATCCCTTATTGAGTTCCTTGATGATTTAAATAGATCAAGTTCCTTTTTGAGATTTACCAACATATATAGGTTCATAGGTTGGTACTAGGCTATCGGCCCTAGGGCCTATGGTTTACCTTTACATCGTCAATCCCAATATGGGCGAAATGGCTTCTGCTAATACCAAAGTGCGAACGTCTCCAATGTCGACTTCCGCATAACAGCAAAACCTCCCCCCTTTTTGACCGATGGTAGCACTGTTGTGGAGGTGTGGCACAGCCAGAAATGTTGAAATTCTACATATTTTCGACATTTAAAATTTTTCACAGTTTCAGTTCGCTTAAATGAGTCGATTAAGTGGCCGGTCGATCATGAGTGATCGACAATATAAAGGTAAACCAGGGCCTATGCAAGCCTAGCCATAACAAATCCCTGGCTATTTATTCCCACAATATTTACTTCCCTGGACCCCTGTCTAGGAGGACGACTGACGTGATCCCTGGTGTGAATTATCTTTCTCCCATCCAATCGTCAAGGTTCCTTTTGAAGAGGGCCGAAGAGGTGCTCTGCTTGACATGTATATCATATTGAAAAGATTAATTATTTGGATATTATCATTTCTAAAGATATTGAAAAAGGGAAATATATCTCTAATATTTACCATAAGGATACATATTCAAATTCCCTGTACATAACAACAGTTGCAACCCCAATGTCAAAAGAAAAATACAGTAAAAGGTCAGATGGTCTACTTTTCAAGACTGGTTTCTGAGGACAAGACTGTTTTTTAGAATTGGATAATCCTTAAGAAACACAGTAATAACAATGTCAAGTTGCAATTAGGAAGAAATAGCAATAAAATTGATAAAGCAAATGAACAAATGGGGGTGATGGTTGTAGAGTACAATGGGGGACTTTTAATGTGATGACTATTTTAAAGAATACATGGTAAGTTATATTCCCATTTGGTTACAAGGAAAGGTTGGGAATGAACCCTAATATTATATATAAAAAAAAAGGAAAAAAAAAACATCAAGAATGTATTAGAATACAATTATAGTGGAACAGTTAATGGTATATCTTCCAAAATGACAAAATATGGTTCCTGTAAATATTGTAGCTATGTTAATGATGGGCCAAATGTAATAACAGATGAATTTGTCAAAACCTTAACTTGTCCGGTTAGATGCAGCTATAATTCTAAAATGGTAGTTTACCTCACTAATTGTATCTCCTGTCCTGATGTTTAGGTAGGCAAGACAATTCGAACTTTGAAAGAAAATAATCTATGAGCACATTTATGACATTAAAATAGGCAAACAGAGTAATGTGTTGTATAAACAAACATTCATATTCTTGTTAACATTTAAAAAAATGTATGTTCATTGTAATAGCTAGGGTGAACATTGTAGATAGGGGTGGGAACTGTGAATCAAATTTGGAATAAAAAGAACTAATGTGGCAGTTGCAACTGAAAGCTTCAAAAACAGCCTGAATTAAATGATCCTATATCACTGCATAATAGGTTCATAGGAAGGTAATAGGCTATTGGCCCCATGGTCTATATAAGCCTAGCCAAAAAGGTACCGTGGCTTTTGCCGCCCAAGAAAATTATTTTCCTGTGCCCCTGTCGAGCAGAGCCACAGAAGTGATCCCTGGGGTGAATTTTTTATCTCCCGTCCAATCATCAAGATTTTTCTTGAAGAGTGCTAATGAGGAGCTTTGTTTGATATAGATAGGTAGTTTGTTTCAGAGTATGGGAAGTCTCTGGGACAGGAATCTATACCTTCAGCATGTTCTGTTTATTGTGGTGACAAGGTTTAGGTCCCTAGAGCGTGTAGCTCGGAAGGACTGGGATTTCTTTAAGTGGAGCATGTCCAACAGCTCTGGGTTTGACATAGCTTTGTATGTTAGGCAGAGATCACCTCTGAGTAATGTGCTGAAACTTAGGGCAGATAAGTTTAATTAATGTACATTATTTATTGTTTATGTTTGAGAACTAAATATACTAGCTATGTATATTTATTAAAGTCTTTTATAATAATATATGTTTAGGTTTTTAAATATTTATTTATTTTTAAGGGACACAGCCTAGATAGTTCCTTAGTGGACAGGGATAACTGATTGGATGGTTTTTGTAATAATTAAATATTTAAATGAATGTATTGTCAAATGCTTTAACTCTGATGAAGTCTGTGTTATGTTAATGGTGAAAGTGCTATGTTGTTTAATAAAATTAATTTTATTATATTTCCTAGTTTATTTACTAATTTTCAAAGGGAATTTAAAAGTTTATTCGGCTCATGTGCTGAAGTTGGAGTCCCAGCAAAGTATACGTGAAGAGCGCGGAAATGTGTTCTCTGTCTTTGGCTATCATGTTTTAACATGAATTTTATGGTTACTAGTTTATTTCATGCCTACTGAACCTGGTGCATTTCTTTGAAAAAGTCACTAAATGCCATGGATGAGGGTAAAACAGTCCATACTACCTACCTTGACCTGGACAAGGCTTTTCACACAATTCCCCACTTAAATATTATAAACTCACAAAACTGGACCTAAATCTCTATATCATCAGATGGACAACCAATTAGCTCATGGACAGGACACATATAGTTAAAGTAGGTGAATCCAGATCCACTAAGAGGCTAATTACTAGTGATGTGCCACAGGGCTTACTCAGTATTGGAACCACACCTATTCGAAGGATACTTCTATGAAGTCAAGACAAAGTTTGTCGATGACTGCAAGCTGGGGCCAATTACTGAATCCCGCAATAATATAGATATCATTCAGGAGGGTCTAGATCAGAGAAATGATTGGTATCAGAGCATAGGCTTAAAACTAAATACAAAAAATGCATTATCATACCCTTTGGGAAGTGAAATACCCCTTTAAATTACAACATCAATAACACACCCGTTAGAGTGGGCTCAGAGGTGAGAGTCCTAAGTACACTGATAGATAGTAGCCTGAACTTTGACTGCCATTTATCCACAGTTGTGAGGAAATCCTTTTATGTGGCAAAACTTATAAGTAAACGTATGGCATCCAGATCCAGGGAAATGATAGCCCCGCTGTACTCAGCTCTCATTAGACCAATACATGAGTACAGTGTAACATTTAGCATGTACTTGACTAGGCACTTACAGCAGCAGGAGTGACCTCAGACGTTCTTCATAAAGAAAATACAAGGTGTAAACAACATGAACTATGCAGCTAGACTAAAAGCCCTATCCCTTTACTCTGTCTCCTACCGAATTTTAAGAGTGGCCTATGCTTGACCCACAAGGCACTCACAAATCCAGCCCTGATGGAGCTGCTACAACATCAACAAGTCACCCAATCAAGGGATCTAAACTTAGTCAGCGACTCAAACAAAACATGCTGGAGAGACAGTTATGTGTCTCAGAGATTGGACCTTCTTTGGAACAGGCTTCCTATTTGCATTAAGCAGAGCCCTACCCTGGCCCTGTTCAAATGCAATTTGTATCAATGTATGGTAAACTGCAACTTCATACCTGGGGTAGTGCCTGTGTCCCTTATGAACAGAGGCAATCTGTAAGATACTCAATGCACAGGCAGGAATCCATGCGATCCTTTTGCTCTTAGGGGTAATATATTGGGTAAAATTGGGTTATAATGGCTAAGTTTGTAAGGGCCCTTAAGCTGGTAACCTAGTAATCTCCTATGAATCTATGAACCTATATAAGAATGATATTTGGTCTTGATAAATGTGCAAAAGCAATGTTTAAAGCAGGAAAGTTGCAGTATCAAGAAAATATCTATCTAGGACAGGAAATGTAATATAATGTAACTTGAGCAGGAACAGTATATAAATGTATGAGGAAGGAGAGTGTAAATATATGAAAACTGATGAAGGATTGTCAATAAAACATGAACAAGTGTGAATAAAACTCAGTAAGAAATACTTTAGAAGACTAAAATTTATATTGAAAACAGGTCTGATGTCTACAAGTAAAGTCCAGGTTATAAACCAGATTGCTCTTCCTGTTCTAACTTACAGTTTTGGTGTGATTCACCGGTCCCAAAATCTACTGGATTAGTTGGGCATAAAAATAACAAAAATGCTTCATGCTTATCAAATGATACATAAAAATTGATCTATACCAAGATTATATAGCCCTTGCTCTGAAGGGGATATGGGCCTCCACGAAATGTATTACATGTATACATTTGCAGCCGTAGGACTGCTTACATCTGTTGCCCTAATTAGATCCAAATGTAATGAAAGTTTTAAAACATGAGTGGAAGTCTAAGATGTCTGCCCTGCTTAGTTTAGCAGATGCATTCAGGTGGGAAGTGGCAATGGAAATCAAACCAGAAGATGACAAAAATAAGACAGCAACTGAATGTGCCAAACAAACAAAAAACAAAAAAATAACAAAACAATAACAAAACAATAACAAAAATCATATCAGATGAAAAGAAAAAAATTGTGGAAAAGCCATAAAAATAGTGGCAGAGGGTAAAGATCCCCCAGAACAACCCCATGTTGATCAGGATTTGATGCAGAAATACATGCATCGATAAGTAAATACAAATATTTCCAGCATGAGCATTAATGCCCTTCTAGTCTGCCTATATATGAAAACAGTTGTTTCCATAAGAGGTGTCCAGGCTTTTCTTCAAAATAATTAAACCATTACTTGTTTTAATGTAATCTGGTAGTCTGTTCCATGCATCAGCTGCTCTTTCTCTGAGATCCAATCAGTACACTTCTCATTTCTATAGAATCTTCATAATAGGTTGTCTGATGATTCTCTGCTACTTTTTGATAACCCCAAACATTCCCAGAGGTAGTTGTCCCTAAATGCCCTATATACCTGAATAACATCTCCTCTAAATATCTATGTGACCCACTGTACAAAGTCAGATATTTTAGTCTTTCATAATAACTTAAATTTTCACATCCATGGATGCCCTTGGTATATTTCTGCTGTACTCTTTCCAGTTTACTTATGCTTGTTTTCTTATAAGGTTCCCATATTGTTATTCATTACTCATGTTTGAGTCAAATGTAATTAGCAAAAAGTGACTTTATCATTTCTGATTTCCTAGACTTTATAAATCTATTTTATATAACCTATACTTCTATAACTATCATGAACCAATTGGTTGATATGATTAGAAAAACTCAAAGCTGGATCTACCCATATACCCAGGTCCTTAAATGAGTCTACAGTTTCAATCACTGTGTGCTGTATAAAATATTCACCTTTCAATGTATGTCTCCCAAATCTCATATGCTTAGTTTTGTATGAATTTATTAGCATATTGTTCTCCCGTGCCCAAATCATCATTTTTATCAAGTTCTTTTGCAGCCATGTACTATCTGTAACACATGTAATTAGTTTACCCAATTTGAAGTCATCTGCATACAACTGTAGAGCACCTCAGATGAAAAAATTAGATTTGAAAGATACAATCTAAAAAACTAAGGGCCTATGACAGAGCCGTATGGGACACCCTGACTGTAACCAAGAATTTTACCCATCCAGTTGCTGTATGATACTTGCCATTTCCTATTTGTAAGACATGCAGCTATCTATCTTATCAAGAGTACATTAGTACCTAACTGTACTCATTTATTGATCAGTGTTTTGTGTATGACCTTGTCAAATGTTGAAGTTAAGTCAATATAAATTATATCACAGCAACATTTTTCATTCATAGCTGTTATTATATTGTTATAGAACATTATGTTACTGGTTGTATAGATCTATTTTCAACAAATGCATGCTGATATACGGTTTCAAGTCCCAACCTTTCCAGTTCTGACAATAACTTATCCAATACTACCTTCTCCATTATTTTTCCACAACATCAAAGTAGACTTAATGATCTGTATGACTCTGGGTTTCTCTTAAAGACAGGATTAAAAAGTAAGTGCATGTCTCCAATCTTGAGGAATTTCCCCATATTTATACATCCTAGTAAATAACAGATATGATGGTTCCCTATGTTCTTTCTGAAGTGCTCTCAGATCATTTTTACTGATTCCAACTCCTCGCTGTGCTTTGTTTGGATAACGGTTGCATAGTTCTTTTTCAATATAATCTAATTTCATTTCAGTATCTTAGGTTACCTGGAAGTCAATAGGACAAATTATCACCCCCTTTGTTGAGTCAAACTGTTTGCATAATATTTTATAAATATATCTGCAATATGTTGTATCTGAGAATACATTTTATAATCTGCACACAGTTTATTAGTTTGTATGTCTTTACTCCTTCCACATCTTATGTATTTATAAGTTTCCTATCATGCTCAATATATTTACATAATTTTCTTCAATTTTTTCTTGATCGTGTCTCACACTATGCTTAATTTGTTCAGCTTGTTTATTTCAGTTTTCAGAGTTGTAGTTGGACTTCCTTTCCTTGTCTTATATTTTTTTGTCTCTCACCTTAATCAAGTTTCTTGTTCTTCTGGAAATATATCCTCCTGACATTGTGTACCTAAATTCTGATGTTAAATATTTTTTTTATTTTTTGCATTCAAACAATTTCTCTTTCAAAACTTTCCGCATTCCTTCTAGAATTTTCAACTGAATACATCTTTCTAGTTAGTTTACATAGTGACTGTTTTGCTACCATATAATCTGTTGCAAATCTTCTGTGCATTGGATTTAGATTTCAGATTGGCAGAATTATCTAAGAACAAATTAACCTTTATAACCCCATGATCACTGCACATCAGCAATGATAAAACTTGACATGATCTAACAGTAATTTAGGAATTCAACAATCACTAGTATGTTCTGTTCCCCAGTAGTTTTATTTTGCTTGTTTGTTTGTTTACAATCTGAAGCAATTGCTGCCCTTTAACATATATTGTAAATAATTTGGTTACTAATATTGTTGAATCAATATTGTTCTAGGCTCTTTCCGGTAAATTTAATTCTCTAGAAACTATTATTCTTCCATTTTGCATTTCATACAACAAATGCAGTGATTCCTCTAGGTCATCAGCACTTGAATCTGGTGGTCTGTACACTCCAACAAAGTCAAAGTCAAAAGTCAAAGCAAACTTTATTGTCATACAGATCAACACAGAGGAAAAAGTGTGTGTCACTGCATGAAATTTCGATACTCGGGCTTGTACCATAAGAATTATAGTTTACAGAAGGAAGATTAATAATAATTTAAAAATACTGAAATAGAAATAAAAAATAAGATACTAAAAATAAACACAAAGTATAAATTGTAAAGTGAGCTATGTAGATAACAATGACATATTGCACATAAATAATGTTTGTTTACCCATTTAGCGTGTTAGGCTACGGGTTTGTTGTTCAGCAGTCGTACAGCACGTGGGAAGAAGCTGTTATGGAATCTGGATGTCCTGCATCTAATGCTTCTGTAGCACTTCCTTGTTGGCAGGAGTTTGAACAGTCCATAGGCCGGATGATGTATATCCCTCAGTAGTTTTCAGGGTGGCTCCAGTGGGTTTTCTTTCTATCTTTTATGGTTTATTTTACCACTGCGGACTTTAACCTCTTCCTTGGCTGCCTTGGATTTTTGTTATTAATGCTCCTAGCATTAACAACTATCAGAGATGGGTTCCTATTAGATGACCGAAGATGCATTCTTTCGAATGCGTCTTGGTCAAACTTGAAAAGACGAAATGGCAAAATGATGAAGCGGCATATAAGCAAATTATTTCCCTGGGAAAGAAATTGCTTGGCCGCATCTGTTACTTTGCCATTTTCATCACTGTAGTTTGATCTCGGAGTTGGTATATTTAAGTAGGGTGTGTGTGGGGGGTATGGGGGGGGTGAAGCCCATTACTTTATGTTATATTTTAAGTGGGTTTTTTTTTTTTTTGGAGCAGCGATTTTTTTCCCTTGGAAAAAAAATTGCTGTTCTAAGCATTCGAGTTTGTAAGCTTTCACTTACATAGGGTAGATGAATCATCATTTGCTTTTCTAAGCATTCGATGATCTAATATAGACCCTCAGAGATGCATCAAATGTTGGTATTTGTGAACTGTTAAATTTTCAACCTGGCAAAAATCCTGTCTTGTGTTTGTCAAATATTGAAAAAATATCTGTTGCAAAAATTCTCTTCCCTGATCTTGATAAGTTTACACCATCCTATCTGAACATGTTTACCCAAAATTAGGTTCAGGTGCTCTACACATTTCCATTTTTTAAAATGGGACATTTTTATGTAGGTATTTACTCAATTTTTTTTTTCATTCACTGTCACAGAACTCTCTTTTCTATATGTGATTTATGAAAAATACATCCTAACACCTGTACAAGCTATGCTAGCTAAGAGGTCTTTAAATTCCCTACTAACAGTCAGAGATTCTTTGCAGATGAGATCATGAAGGAAAAGGGAGGCATATTTCCTTAAATTAAGCCATTCTAAGGCCTGCCTCACATCTATTTTTGCTCCTGGTAAGCATAACACTATTGGATGTTCATTATCTTATCTGTAAATCTAAGTATCAGTTCCTCTAATAACTGAATCTCCAATAACAAGAATATCTTTTCTGACCAGATCGGAAGAATCTTCAACTTCTAATTCAGTAATATCTGTGCTATCAATTGGTACAAAGGAATGAACTTCATCACAATTAGTACTTAATCTAAAACTTACAGCAAATGACAAATTTACATTAGCTGACATATGTAAACTGAACAAGGAATATCAGGATATCATGAAGCATAAAATATCAATAAATCTGGAAAAATCAGATTACAATCTTACTTCATTAATCCCAAGAGTATGTACAGGATTGCAATTAGATCTAAATATTAAAATGAAAAAGGTCATACAAAACAAATAATATACACTAGAAATAATCAGACTATCAAAGTTATAGATCTAAAAATATCTTATGGTTTAAAAAAAAATACAAGAATATTAATAATAATAACTCATCTACAAGTGATAAAAGTATAGACAACTTTCTTGCTAATAATATTCAAAAGAAGCTATCCAAACACAATATTAATAACATAGACAAACACTTTTCCTTTAAAGAATTAAAGGAACAAATAAAAACATCTTAAGATAAAAAGGCACCAGGTCTGGAAGGTCTAATTCTGGAATTTTACAAACTCTTACCTGATAACATCTTAAAAATCTTATTTAATGCATTCCAAGAAGTTAAAACTACAGCAAACATCCATCCCTCATGGAAATATTCTATCATCTCTCCCACCATAAAACCATATAAAGACCCCAACCTTTGCACATCACACAGGCTAATTTCTTTGCTTAACATTGATTACAAGATATTCATGTCTATCTTAGCAAACAGATTAAATAATATTATTTCAATATTAATTCATGAAGACCAAACAGGGTTTATCAAAACAAAGAAGTACAAGACAATGTAATTAGATTACTGTCCTTAGACTTAGCAAACAATAAAAAATGAGCTTTCTATTTTAAGCCTTGATATAGTTAAAGTTTTTGACTCCCTAAGTTGGCCATATCTGTTTAAAGGTCTGCAAAAAATACAATTTCTCCCCAAACTTTATAGGAGTAATTAAAAAACTATATGAAAATTCCATAGCCTATGTAAACATTGGATCTTATCTATCTAGCCCATTCTAAATATTAAGAGGTACTAAACAGGGGGTGCCCCCTCTTCCCATTGCTCTTTGCCCTGGCTATTGAGCTTCTTGCAAATTATGTTAAAAATAATGACAGCATTAAAGGTTATAAAGTGTCAAATTATCCACCAAGATACAACTTCTTGCTGATGACCTACTAATAACTTCTAATTATATAAAAATTCAATAGATCACCTAGTACATAGTCTAGACTTCCTTGCAAATGTCTCTGGTCTAAAATTCAATCAAAACACAACTCAGGCACTTCTAGTGAATAAAAATGTTACTATGAAACTTACATAAAAAAGAGACATAAACTGGGAGGGCACACATATTAAATATCTAGGTATCATTGTTAATCTAATTAAAAAAAAACACTCACATCTAATTACCAACAACTTATAAACTCAATTACTAGTCTATTTGACAGTTGGAACAGAATCTTCTTCACTTTGAAGACAGACTAACTTTAATAAAAATGATACTGTATCTAAAATCATATTCATTGGACAAGCTCTAATAGTTCCCCCACCTGACAAAATTAAACAGAAAATGAATAACTTATTACTCAACTTCCTTTGGTATCCTAAAAAAAAACAAGAATTTCTCTTCTCTGGCACACCACAAGCTGGGATGAAGAAGGTATAGGGTTTCCAAATAATGACTTTTATTTAAACTCTGCATTTATTAACATAGTGTTGCTTTCGAATAATACTTCTAATACATCATAT
The DNA here is from genome assembly GCF_019279795.1 of Protopterus annectens. Classification (NCBI taxonomy): domain Eukaryota; kingdom Metazoa; phylum Chordata; order Ceratodontiformes; family Protopteridae; genus Protopterus; species Protopterus annectens. The sequence goes on from NC_056729.1 coordinate 1,772,089,264, forward strand.
TGTAAATCAATCCATGAAACCTTACTTCTAGATAGTAATAGGACATTGCTTGAACCATATACTCAAATACATATAAACATCTTTATATGGATTTTAACATATATACATTCAAAGTGATAGGTCAAAGCTTGTTCTCACACCTCTTATAAATCATGTATTGCTGTTCTTTAAAAAGCTTATGTTCTCTAATTAATTAATTAAGATTTTATTAATAATTACATTTCCTATTGCTTACACAAATGAATGTTTGATATCTTTTGATACTCAGGAAATGTTACAATTTAAGAAGGGTGATTGATTATACTGGAATCAATTTATCTCAGCTAATAAAATAAGTTCTACAGACTATTTGATCAGCAGATATAGTTTGCAACATTGCTACTGGCTGGACATCCAAACTGGTAAGGATTTTATACATACTAAACTCGTACCCTCATTAGAGGCATACAATAAGAGTAACCTAATAACTTTGGATTTTATCTCAACAATTATTAATAGCTTACCCAACAACACTTCATGCAAATTTGTTATTTATAACATTCTCAGAAATGATTTTAGGAAAACAGATATTGCTTTTTGGAATTATTCAAGTGAAGTTAATAGACAAGTATTCTCAGAAAAAGATAAAAAACTTTATTTACAGTCGATGAAGGAATACATATCTTACCTGTTCTGGCATGTATGCACATGGAAATTATTACACAGACATTTTTTACACCACATAGACTAGCAATAATATACAAGAAAGATAAAATGAAATGCTGGAGATGTGGACACCCTGATGCTGACTGGATGCATATGGTTGTTAACTGCAAAATAATTTCCCCACTTTGTTTAGTCTTTAAATATTTTTTGTAAAGCTCTATGGAATGACATCTGTATAAATTCTGACTCCCTTATCCTTTTCAATGTTTCTGTTCCTGAAGTCATTCTTAAAAACCAAACAATTTTACTATGGTCTATTCTCTCTATAGCAAGGAAATTTGTTACTAAAAATTGGAAATCCCAATATACTCCTGTCTTTAAAGTTGAGTTTATTCATCTTGTGAAATACATTTATAAGAATGAGATGGCTACTATAAAAGCAAGGACTAACAACATAAGTCATTTAATTGCTTCGACAAAATTGTCTAATCCATTAGAGAAATATTAAGTGTTCTATGTATATTGCTTTTTTAGTTGTTATGGACATTGTATATAGTTGATTTGTTTTTATTGTTACTATACTGTTAAGTTATTGTGTTATAAAATGAATAAAAACATTTTGGAAAAAGTCTTATTAATCCCACGGTTTTCATTGAATATTACATTTGCAAGCATACAATTCTCATCCAGCTGGCTTTATACATCCACAGGTTGAGCCATGCTGTCAACTTCTGTCTTTCTCCCCTTTTTTTCTTAAAGTAATGTTCTTCAGTCCTTACACTTCAGTTTTGATTTCTTTCTTTTCGCCTGCCTCTTACCTCTTTTTTTCTATCTTCTCTTTTGGCAAAAATGCTGCCTTTTTCTGCAGACTGAACATTTTCTGACAGAAAACTCTTATCATTCCCTGTAACCTGTGTGTTACATAACAAAGGGGTGTTATCATTCCCTGTAACCTGTGTGTTACATAACAAAGCAGTGTTATCATTCCCTGTAACCTGTGTGTTACATAACAAAGCAGTGTTATCATTCCCTGTAACCTGTGTGTTACATAACAAAGGGGTGTTATCATTCCCTGTAACCTGTGTGTTACATAACAAAGGGGTGTTATCATTCTCTGTAACCTGTGTGTTACATAACAAAGCAGTGTTATCATTCCCTGTAACCTGTGTGTTACATAACAAAGCAGTGTTATCATTCCCTGTAACCTGTGTGTTACATAACAAAGCAATGTTATCATTCCCTGTAACCTGTGTGTTACATAACAATGCAATGTTATCATTACCTGTAACCTGTGTGTTACATAACAAGGCAATGTTATCATTCCCTGTAACCTGTGTGTTACATAACAAAGGGGTGTTATCATTCCCTGTAACCTGTGTGTTACATAACAAAGCAATGTTATCATTCCCTGTAACCTGTGTGTTACATAACAAAACAGTGTTATCATTCCCTGTAACCTGTGTGTTACATAACAAAGCGGTGTTATCATTCCCTGTAACGTGTGTGTTACATAACAAGGCAATGTTATCATTCCCTGTAACCTGTGTGTTACATAACAAAGCAATGTTATCATTCCCTGTAACCTGTGTGTTACATAACAAAGCAGTGTTATCATTCCTTGTAACCTGTGTGTTACATAACAAAGCAGTGTTATCATTCCCTGTAACCCATGTGTTACCTAACAAAGTAATGTTATCATTCCCTTCACCCTGTGTGTTACATAACAAAGCGGTGTTATCATTCCCTGTAACCTGTGTGTTACATAACACAGCAATGTTATCATTCCCTTTACCCTGTGTGTTACATAACAAAGCAGTGTTATCATTCCCTGTAACCCGTGTGTTACATAACAAAGCAATGTTATCATTCCCTGTAACCTGTGTGTTACATAACAAAGCAGTGTTATCATTCCCTGTAACCTGTGTGTTACATAACAAAGCAGTGTTATCATTCCCTGTAACCTGTGTGTTACATAACAAAGCAGTGTTATCATTCCCTGTAACCTGTGTGTTACATAACAAAGCAATGTTATCATTCCCTGTAACCTGTGTGTTACATAACAAAGCAGTGTTATCATTCCCTGTAACCTGTGTGTTACATAACAAAGCAATGTTATCATTCCCTGTAACCTGTGTGTTACATAACAAAGCAGTGTTATCATTCCCTGTAACCTGTGTGTTACATAACAAAGCAATGTTATCATTCCCTGTAACCTGTGTGTTACATAACAAAGCAATGTTATCATTCCCTGTAACCTGTGTGTTACATAACAAAGCAGTGTTATCATTCCCTGTAACCTGTGTGTTACATAACAAAGCAATGTTATCATTCCCTGTAACCTGTGTGTTACATAACAAAGCAATGTTATCATTCCTGTAACCTGTGTGTTACATAACAAAGCAGTGTTATCATTCCCTGTAACCTGTGTGTTACATAACAAAGCAGTGTTATCATTCCCTGTAACCTGTGTGTTACATAACAAAGCAGTGTTATCATTCCCTGTAACCTGTGTGTTACATAACAAAGCAGTGTTATCATTCCCTGCAACCTGTGTGTTACATAACAAAGCAGTGTTATCATTCCCTGTAACCTGTGTGTTACATAACAAAGCAATGTTATTCCCTGTAACCTGTGTGTTACATAACAAAGCAGTGTTATCATTCCCTGTAACCTGTGTGTTACATAACAAAGCAGTGTTATCATTCCCTGTAACCTGTGTGTTACATAAAGCAGTGTTATCATTCCCTGTAACCTGTGTGTTATATAACAAAGCAGTGTTATCATTCCCTGTAACCTGTGTGTTACATAACAAAGGGGTGTTATCATTCCCTGTAACCTGTGTGTTACATAACAAAGGGGTGTTATCATTCCCTGTAACCTGTGTGTTACATAACACAGCAATGTTATCATTCCCTTTATCCTGTGTGTTACATAACAAAGCAGTGTTATCATTCCCTGTAACCCGTGTGTTACATAACAAAGCAATGTTATCATTCCCTGTAACCTGTGTGTTACATAACAAAGCAGTGTTATCATTCCCTGTAACCCGTGTGTTACATAACAAAGCAGTGTTATCATTCCCTGTAACCTGTGTGTTACATAACAAAGGGGTGTTATCATTCCATGTAACCTGTGTGTTACATAACAAAGCAGTGTTATCATTCCCTGTAACCTGTGTGTTACATAACAAGGCAATGTTATCATTCCCTGTAACCTGTGTGTTACATAACAATGCAGTGTTATCATTCCCTGTAACCTGTGTATTACATAACAAAGCAATGTTATCATTCCATGTAACCTGTGTGTTACATAACAAAGCAGTGTTATCATTCCCTGTAACCTATGTGTTACATAACAAAGGGGTGTTATCATTCCCTTTAACCTGTGTGTTACATAACAAAGGGGTGTTATCATTCCCTGTAACCTGTGTGTTACATAACAAAGCAATGTTATCATTACCTGTATCCTGTGTGTTACATAACAAGGCAATGTTATCATTCCCTGTAACCTGTGTGTTACATAACAAAGGGGTGTTATCATACCCTGTAACTTGTGTGTTACATAACAAAGCAATGTTATCATTACCTGTATCCTGTGTGTTACATAACAAGGCAATGTTATCATTCCTTGTAACCTGTGTGCTACATAACAAAGCAGTGTTATCATTCCCTGTAACCTGTGTGTTACATAACAAAGCAATGTTATCATTCCCTTTAACCTGTGTGTTACATAACAAAGGAATGTTATCATTCCCTGTAACCTGTGTGTTACATAACAAAGCAATGTTATTCCCTGTAACCTGTGTGTTACATAACAAAGCAGTGTTATCATTCACTGTAACCTTTGTGTTATATAACATAGCAGTGGTATCATTCCCTGTAACCTGTGTGTTACATAACAAAGCAGAGTTATCATTCCCTGTAACCTGTGTGTTACATAACAAAGGGGTGTTATCATTCCATGTAACCTGTGTGTTACATAACAAAGCAGTGTTATCATTCCCTGTAACCTGTGTGTTACATAAAGCAGTGTTATCATTCCCCGTAACCTTGTGTTACATAACAAAGCAGTGTTATCATTCCCTGTAACCTGTGTGTTACATAACAAAGCAGTGTTATCATTCCCTGTAACCTGTGTGTTACATAACAAAGCAGTGTTATCATTCCCTGTAACCTGTGTGTTACATAAAGCAGTGTTATCATTCCCTGTAACCTGTGTGTTACATAACAAAGGGGTGTTATCATTCCCTTTAACCTGTGTGTTACATAACAAAGGGGTGTTATCATTCCCTGTAACCTGTGTGTTACATAACAAAGCAATGTTATCATTACCTGTATCCTGTGTGTTACATAACAAGGCAATGTTATCATTCCCTGTAACCTGTGTGTTACATAACAAAGGGGTGTTATCATACCCTGTAACCTGTGTGTTACATAACAAAGCAATGTTATCATTACCTGTATCCTGTGTGTTACATAACAAGGCAATGTTATCATTCCCTGTAACCTGTGCGCTACATAACAAAGCAGTGTTATCATTCCCTGTAACCTGTGTGTTACATAACAAAGCAATGTTATCATTCCCTTTAACCTGTGTGTTACATAACAGAGGAATGTTATCATTCCCTGTAACCTGTGTGTTACATAACAAAGCAATGTTATCATTACCTGTATCCTGTGTGTTACATAACAAGGCAATGTTATCATTCCCTGTAACCTGTGTGTTACATAACAAAGGGGTGTTATCATACCCTGTAACCTGTGTGTTACATAACAAAGCAGTGTTATCATTCCCTGTAACCTGTGTGTTACATAAAGCAGTGTTATCATTCCCTGTAACCTGTGTGTTACATAACAAAGGGGTGTTATCATTCCCTTTAACCTGTGTGTTACATAACAAAGGGGTGTTATCATTCCCTGTAACCTGTGTGTTACATAACAAAGCAATGTTATCATTACCTGTATCCTGTGTGTTACATAACAAGGCAATGTTATCATTCCCTGTAACCTGTGTGTTACATAACAAAGGGGTGTTATCATACCCTGTAACCTGTGTGTTACATAACAAAGCAATGTTATCATTACCTGTATCCTGTGTGTTACATAACAAGGCAATGTTATCATTCCCTGTAACCTGTGCGCTACATAACAAAGCAGTGTTATCATTCCCTGTAACCTGTGTGTTACATAACAAAGCAATGTTATCATTCCCTTTAACCTGTGTGTTACATAACAAAGGAATGTTATCATTCCCTGTAACCTGTGTGTTACATAACAAAGCAATGTTATTCCCTGTAACCTGTGTGTTACATAACAAAGCAGTGTTATCATTCCCTGTAACCTTTGTGTTACATAACATAGCAGTGGTATCATTCCCTGTAACCTGTGTGTTACATAACAAAGCAGAGTTATCATTCCCTGTAACCTGTGTGTTACATAACAAAGGGGTGTTATCATTCCATGTAACCTGTGTGTTACATAACAAAGCAGTGTTATCATTCCCTGTAACCTGTGTGTTACATAAAGCAGTGTTATCATTCCCCGTAACCTTGTGTTACATAACAAAGCAGTGTTATCATTCCCTGTAACCTGTGTGTTACATAACAAAGCAGTGTTATCATTCCCTGTAACCTGTGTGTTGCATAAAGCAGTGTTATCATTCCCTGTAACCTGTGTGTTACATAACAATTTTTATCCTTTTTACTACGTATTCTCTTTACAGACATTTATCAGTTTCTTTTTCTTCCTTGTTGGTTGTGAACTTCTTCCATTCTTGTTTCTATTTCCTTCTAAATGCTCCAAATCCTCAGATTGCTGAATATTTGTATCCAGAATTCTAAATCTGTCGGGGGCATTATCCTACTTCATAGGGGTAGAATGAGCTTTACAGACAATAGACACACCCTTTCCTAAATGTGTTCTATTTGTTATATATCTAACGTTATTTATCTCACTAGTCCAGTTATTAATATAAGTAACAACAGCTCTACAAGCCGTGCTAATTGCACAAGTGTGTTCATCATCAGTGCGCCTATATTTACTAATAATAATGGTAAGGAAATCATCCAACGTTTGCAAATCATTACTGGCATAATCATTTAAGGAATCCATATTCAGCTGCAAATGAGTAAAAAAGTCTAAAAGAAAAGAATAACCAAAATCAGTGACCCCAGAATTCAAAGAGAACGTAAATCAATTTATAAGAGAAAAATCACACCAACAATATACAACTAAACATTAAACTGACTTCAGTAAAGTTATTGGTCTAACCCTACAACTTGTGAAAGTCAGATGAAAGCTAGATTTCCTTTATATTGCGTGCAAATGTGCACAGTAGCTTTACTATCATCCACAGTCGCACCTCTTTTTAACAGTAAAGATCAAGAAATCACAAACCAAGATTGGATTGTTTAGATAAGCCCTGCATTGTGCTCTCTGCAGTCCATGTGAAGTTATAGCTGACTATACTCCTTGGGATGGCTAAAGGTTTCCTGTCTAAAATCTATTGTTTTTTAACAACTAACAGTGAAAATTAAAGGTAAAACGACAAAATATAAATGAAAGCGAATCTTCTCTACAAATCATCCTTTCCTTTGTACAAACAATGAAAAACCGTGTGTAAAAAATAAAATATAGATTTAGATAAATACTTCTCTTACCAAACCACTGTACAGTCAATCACAAACCAAGACAGATTATTTAGATAATCTCTTGAGGTGACTTTAAACCATTGGATGAAAGTTTAATAACAACAGCCCAAGACAGTGGATTACATACACATTGGTTTACAAAGACCATTGAATATGTGGGTGAAACAGACAAATGTAGGTTCTGTAATAAAGAATTGGAAACAGTTGCAGACTTTGTTGCTGAACGTGACACACTCATGGCCTGTACAATGAAAGGCACAGTAATGTGACAAGATTGCTACACTGTGGGATTGTATCATCATAGATATCATAGATTAAGTACTAGGCTAACTGCCCTTGCAAGTCATTTTAAGCCTAGCCAATTATCCCTTGTAAGACAAACACCTTACCCATTACGCCACCCTCCTAACATATAAGCACTACAATATAAAAGTAGCTGAAAAGCATTGCAAACATGAACTAACAAAACATCGAAGAGAATGATGACATGTACATCATGTGGGATCACTAATTATTAACAATTCAAAAAATGGTTGCAAGAAAACCAGGTACTGAAATTGCAACACCCAGCGATTACAATGTCTCACATATAGAGGGTCACAAAGTCATAAAATATCAATATTTGTAGGCAAAAATGGAAGCAATGTGGAAGAAAGATACCCAGACATTTCCAATAGTGATAGAGGCAGTGAGTCTCATAAAAAATAATTTTCAGTCCCATTTTGATGTATTACCAATAAATGTAACCCCATATGAATTGCATAAGGGGACAATTCTGGGTACACTGTGGGTGTTGCAAACAGCACTTTTGGCTAACATCAAAGATTCAATCAATACTAATCTCATGAACTTTAATCATACACTGAATTAGGAATGGAGTCCATTCTTGTCATGTTATTAGAAACCTAAAAGACTTGGAGAAATTAAACCAAGACATAACACATAAGCTTGTGTGCATGTTTGTATCTATATAGTGTGTAGGTGTGTGGATGTTTGTGTATGTGTGTGTGTGTGTGTGTGTGTGTGTGTGTGTGTGTGTGTGTGTGTGTGTGTGTGCAAATGTGCATGCGTGCATGTGTGTGTGTGTGTGTGTGTGTGTGTGTGTGTGTGCGTATGTGTGTGTGTGTGCATGCAAATGTGCATATGTGTCTCCGAGTGTGTGTTTGCACCTGCATGTGTGTGTGTGTGTGTGTGTGTGTGTGTGTGTGTGTGTGTGTGTGCACGTGCACGCGAGTGTGTGTATCTGTGTATCTGTGTGCACATCTGTGTGTGTGTCACTGTGTCTTTGTGTGTGTCTATTTGAGTGTGTGTGTGTGTGTGTGTGTGTGTGTGTGTGCAAATGTGCATGTGTGTCTCCATGTGTGTGTTTGCACCTGCATGTGTGTGCGTGTGTGTGTGTGTGTGTGTGTGTGTGTGTGTGTATGTGTGTATACATATGTATATACATGTATTTTATGTGTGTATGTATATGTATATATATATGTGTGTGTGTGTGTGTGTGTGTGTACATATGCACACACATATGCACACATACGTGTGACAGGTGTCAGTATATCTTAATCTGTGCTTCTGTAGTACTACAGTGGACTGACTTCTGTTAGTGTACTTCTGAAATTGTGTTATAATGCACTAGTATACAGTATGACTGTTTCTAAATTGTGTTTCCACTGGCATCCATGCTGTGCAGCATATCTCTATTTATAATGAGCACCTGTTATTACCTTGTATGTAGTGCCGTAATGTTTCTGCAGATTTTCCATGCATTTCTGCATTCCCTTCCCTGTGCACTGCTCATCACATCTCTAATGACTGGCCTCTCTTCTGCTTTTATCTTTTCTCCATATTTTATTGGCACCCTATATCCCTGCCGAATGTGTAGCAACATAGAAACTACTGAGGTTCCGGAGAAGACATGGGATACTATTATGTGTCCTGTTCAGAATTTCAGTTTGTCACATGGCTAGGAAAGATTTTATTTTCTAATTACCAATTTGAACATGCAGGTGCCCTGCTCATGCATACAGTTTGCATTGGTGAAGTATGCAGGGGCCATCCCTAACTGGCCAAAGTCTGGTGCCATCTGCAAGAGCCAGTCTGGCCTCACACTTTGTACAGTAGCCAAAGCTGCTTCTGAAACTCATATCATAACACAAGCAGATAACTAACTTAGAAATTTTGCATGCCTGGGTCAATGCTGCACATTACCAATAAACAAATTTCACTTAGGAACATGCTATTTTATATCTGGTCTGGTACAGGATATTAAATTAAGAACTGTGAAACTCCTCTGACATGACATAATAATCAGGTTACTGGATTTTTTTCCCCTTTTTATTTCCACTAACATTTCTATTTGTTTTATTTGCAGATCCCGTACATACCGAGTTGTCGCTAGTGAATATGACAGGGATGTGGTTGAGGGCTTTGAACAGAATATGGCCGTTGAGAAGATCATTGTCCATGCTGGCTGGAACAGTGCTTGTGTCTCGTGTGGGTAAGTAGACGACTATTACAGACAGAATATATTTATCTTCAAATGAAAAAATATAAAACAAAATATAATTTCTGTAATTGCTCGAACGTGAATTACTACTCTGCAAATATATAACTTTTATTTTCCACATATCAGGGCTTGTTTATTGCTTAATATCATAAGTTTCTGGTAGTATAGTGACCATGCCTTTTTTGGTAATATTTAAACATCACTCTTCAGGTGCAACCTGGAAGTATTGTCTGTTTAAGTGTCTTGCTGAAAATTAAGCAACAGACATATAAAGGCTGTAGTGTTAGGCAGACAATGGTGTATAATGGCAGTTATGAAAGCAGATTTACAAATGGGTTGCAGTAAAGCTAGTTTTGTTTTTATTTGTTAATGATCTAGAACTGCTGGACTGAGGTAGTTCCTTTTCTGGAACAACAAGGAAATGAATCTGGTTAAATGGTGCACTCATATTCAAACAGTTTGATTATGCAAGTATATCTAATGAGAGTCAGAACCAGACACATCAGCCAGGTTAATGGCACAAAAGGATGGAGCTCTGTCTATGACAATGATCCAGCTGACCCGAGTTTGATCAAAGTTTAGCACTCTGGAAGAGTCGGTAATAATGAGTGGCATTACCAGCTTGCACATCTCAGTAGGTAGAGATGGGTGGGTTTGTACCTACCCATTTCCTCCTACTCCTGCTTACACCCTTGATTTCTCTCTCTCATTATCCGTAACTCTCACATTCCTGTTATTACTATAGAATGTGTAGGAATACTCTACACTCTACCTCTCACATTCCTGTTATTACTATAGAATATGTAGGAATACTCTACACTCTACCTCTCACATTCCTGTTATTACTATAGAATGTGTAAGAATACTCTACACTCTACCTCTCACATTCCTGTTATTACTATAGATTATGTTAGAATACTCTACACTCTACCTCTCACATTCCTGTTATTACTATAGAATGTGTAGGAATACTCTACACTCTACCTCTCACATTCCTGTTATTACTATAGAATATGTAGGAATACTCTACACTCTACCTCTCATATGTTGAACTCTCTTTATGAAATAACTTTAGTAGAATTTTGAATTTATGTATAATCCCTTCTAATCTGCCATCAGTTTTTAACACTGTTACATTAATTGTAATTGTTGTGCATTGCATTTGTATTTGTCTACTGTGATTTAATAATATTTAAGTATGTCTAATACCTACTATAATCTATATTGTTTGGAGCTTTTCTCCCCGGGACTCCATTGAAAACGGGTTAATTTTGGCCCAATCGACTATCCTGGTAAACCAACTGCAAATAAATAAAAATAAAAAATAAAATATGACTCATCTCCAGTGAGGAGATAGTCCCATAATTGAGAAGCAGAGGCTGTTGGCATTTCTGGGGGGGGGGAAGGGGGGGGATTCTACAGCTATTTGACATTGCATGCAGTCATGCTTATAATGTTAATTGTTCCACCCAGATAAGGTATAAACAAATTCTCTGGTATATGGGCACAAATATGATTCTGTCAGTTGCTCTACTGTACTCCTTTATCCCAACCTATCAGTTGTTTGATCTCAGACCTCCGTATGTTATTACAGACATTCAAGGTAAAATGGTGCAGCCAGTCAGCTGATGGTCAGAACGAGGGCAGGCAGAAAGGGAAAAAACAGACACACATGATGAATCTTAACAGTAAACCAATGGATATCTAGGCTGGATTCAGAAAAGCACTTTTGAGGTGAAGCTTCCCAGTTGCTTGTATGTGAACCAACCTGCTGTGCTAAAGGCACAAATGTACATAGTATAGTGTACGTAAGATTACTTTTACTCTGAAGCAATATTGTATACTTCAAGTTTTGTATAACACTTTGTAAAACAAACTGTAATGTGTTTTTATTTATTTATTTATTTATTTTATTTTATTTATTTTCCATTTGTTAACTGGGCTAGTCCAACTGGATATATTTCCATTTTCAGTAGAGGCCCTGGGAGAAAAGCTCCAACAGTAACATACAAAAGATTATCATGCACAGATATGTTGTTGTGTCTTTCGGCTTTTCCCAGTTAGGGGTCACCACAGCAGAACGCTGGTCCGCTAATGATTGGCAGTAGATTTTCACATGCCGAGTTGCCGGCCCTGACGCACAACCTTCAACGAAGGTACGCCCATTCAAGCATGTCTTTACACAGAAGACGTTCTAGCTGAGAATCGAACAGGATGTCTTACTATGAGGCGACAATGCTACCGCAGCACCACCACCGCAGTCAAGAAATTATGTTAAAAATAATCAGAGAGCATTAGCTAAAAAATGTATACTATTTGTGAAACACAACATATAAAAAGATTATCATGCACAAATATAAAATAAATTATATTAAAATTAAATAGAGAGCATTAGCCAAAAAAAATTATACTATTTGTTAAACACAATACTCAAAAGGATAAGCTACTCTTACAATAAGATATGTGAGGTAGTTTACAATACATTCGAAGTTTAATTCATCTCCTTGTTGTAACAGTAATTTAAGACAGTTACTACTTCCCAAGGGGTAAGCATATTGATTGGCGAAGGGAGGCAGTATAGAGATAAGGCAATAGAGAAAGCAGAAGATTAGTCAGGGTAACAGCAAGGGCATAACCAGTGTGTTTTAAGATGTATATTGAGCCTTTGTTTAAAGAGCGGAAAGGAGGGAAGTAAAGTTAGATCTGATGGCAACAGGTTCCATTATTTTCCAGTGGTATTAGAAAACAAGGAGTCACCTGCCAGGTTATTAGACTTGCTAATGCTAGCCAGTAGTTTAGTGGAAGAGCATAAAGAATTGAGGTTTGTATAGGGGTTAATAAGGTTAGAAAGTATTGGTGTGTTGTTAGGATCGTAGAATACCCTATGGACAATGGTAAGTTGGGAAAGTATCAGAATGTTTTTTAGTTTAAGACAGTCTAGGTGCTGTAGGTTCAGACAGTGGTGAGTTCTAAATGGGTTCCTGGTGGCAAATCTGGCAATATTGTGATAGGAGTTAGCTAGATTAGTGAGATTATTGTTCTTTAGGTTAGTATATATGGGGGAAGCATAAAGAAGAGTTGAGATAAGATGGTAGTGGGCAATTGTAGTTCTGGCTGTTGGTGTTAAGAAGGGTTTTATTCTATATAGAGAGCCCAGTTTTCTATTTACATTTTTTATAGTGTTATTTATATGGTTATCAAAGGTAAGGTTATTGTCAATTATGATTCCTAACAGTTTGGTGGTAGAGTCGGGGGTTATAAGGGTGCCATTATTCGATTTGATAGAGAAATTTATAGGGGGCGACTTACTGTTAGGTGGAAAGAGTAAGAGCTTGTTTTTTCTGGCGTTCAAAAGGAGGCAACGTTTCAAGAACCAAGCCTCAACTGCGTTAAATACTTTCTGGCTTAGAGGTTGTAGTTTGGATGTGGAGTTGGCAGAACATATGAGTGTGGAATCATCTGCATATTGTATGCAGGTAGCTTGAGGGATTGCTAAGTGAAGGTCGTTGATGAATAAAGAGAATAGAAGTGGACCTAGAATGGAGCCCTGTGGGACTCCGAGGGAGACTGGCAGGTGGGAAGATAATTTTTTCTCCTAGAGGACTGCTTGTTGCCTACTGGTAAGGTAAGACTTGAACCAGAGAACAGCCTTGGTGTCTAGAGAAAGGGATTTAAGAGTATTTATGAGAAGGGGGTGGTTGACCATGTCAAAGGCTTTTGACAGATCAATAAAGAGAGTTGATGAGAGGATGTTGTTATTACGGTTTTTATTGATGGAGTCGGTGAAAGATAGGAGAGCTGTGGTGGTACTATGAAATGTCCTGAAGCCATACTGACAGTTAGCTAGTATATTATGTTGGGTTAAGAGGTTTATTAGTTGATGGTGAATGCATTTTTCCATAACTTTTGCTAAGGGTTATAAGAGAGCTATAGGCCTGTAGTTGGAATAATCATTGGAGTTACTGCCTTTATGCAAAGGGTTAATGTAGGAGATTTTGCAGATATCTGGAATGATTCCTTCATTTGTGGTTCTGTTTATAAGGATGGATACAGGATATATGTATATATATATACAATTCCTATAAAATCATACAGAATGTTCTCTTTCCACTCTGCATGCCTGAAACACATATGTAAAGTCATTTCATTTATAAACCCACACTCATAATGTTGTCATTCACTTCCTCAGATATGCAGATTATAGGTTCATAGGTTCATAGGTTTATACTAGGCTATCTGCCCTAAGGCATTTATAAGCCTAGCCCAAAGTTTTGTGGCTTACGCCACCCCTGATGTTAAAAAATACTGTGTCCATTAGTTTGTTGTGCCTCTGTCCAGCAGTGACACAGAGGTGATTCCTGGGGTAAACCTACGATCTCCCATCCACCGGTCAAGATTTCTCTTGAACAGAGCCAGCGAGGTGCTCTGCCTCACATGGACCGGGATTTTATTCCACAGCATAGGGAGTCTCTGGGTGACAAATCTATCCCTCCAGCATGTCCTATTTATATCCGTGCTAAGGTTTAAGTCGCCTGTTCTAGTGGATCTGGTAGATTTGGATTTTTTGAGGTGGAGCATGTCCATTAATTTTGGGTTGGACATGGCCTTGTATGTCAGGCACAGGTCACCTCTGAGCAGGCGGTATGCGACTGAAAAGAGCTAGAGTTTCTTCAGTCTGGCAGCATATGACAGATTTTGGAGTCCCTTTATCCTTTTGGTGAGGAACTTTTGGGGTCTCTCCAATTGCTGCAGGTGTCGGGTGAAATACATCCCGAATGGGGCATTGTACTCGATCATTGGTCTGATAAGTGAAGAGTACAGGGGAACAATGACCTCACTTGATCTGGATGTGAATCCCTTCATGATCAGGTGGGCAATGTAGAAGGTATTTCTAACCACTTTAGCAATGTGAGTGTCAAAAGAAAGGCCACTGTCAACCTGGGTCCCCAGGTCCCTGATAACCTCTTCTGTGATTAATGGATTGCCACCTATATGGTAGCTTGGGGTTACCTTGTTTTTCCCGAAGGGTATGACTATACATTTTTTGGCATTTAACTTCAGGCCATGGCTCTGGCACCAGTTATCAGTTTCCGTGAGACCCCTCTGAAGGATATCTGTGTCCGATGTACTTTCCACTATGGCGCCCAGTTTGCAGTCATCTGCAAACTTTGTCAGCCATAGTCCTCCTATGTTTGCCTGTACTTCTGAGAAGTAGATGCCGAACAACAGGGGGCCAGGGACTGAGCCCTGTGGGACACCACTTGTGACTGGCTTGGAGTCTGACATGGCGCCAGCAACTCTAACCCTGTGGGTTCTGTCCTTTAGCCAGTTTGCAACCCATCTTGTGACATATGGGTTTACATTTAAGCTGGTAAGTTTCTCTATAATACCCGAGTGGGGTATTGTGTCAAAAACTTTTGCAAGGTCAAGATAGGCTGTATGGACTGCCTTTCCCTCATCAATGGCCTTGGTGACTGTTTTGAAGAAGTCGACCAAGTTCAAAAGGCATGATCTGCCCTTGACAAAGCCAAACTGGGTCGAGTCCAATGTCTGCAAGTCCCCTATGTCTTTGTTTATGAGTTCCATTATGATCCTCTCCATAGCTTTGCAGACCAGGCTTGTTAAGCTTATGGGGCAGTAATTACCAGGGTCCGTAGAGGTACCGCCTTTGTGGAGTGGGACCACAGTTGCCTTACGCCACTCCTTGGGCACGCATCCTGTGGTAAGGCTAAGATTAAACAGCTGCCTTATATGCGGGTTTAGTTCCTCGTTGAGTTCATGTAGCACACAGCCGGGGACACCATCCGGTCCCATTGATGCTGTGCTTTTAGCTTTAGAGAGAGCAGCTTTCACCTGCGCATTTGAGATGTCTGGGAGGCTACACTCCGCTGGGATAGTTATCTCTCCTTTTGGGGGGGAGAGGGGGGTGAAGTTTGCACTGAACCTGTCTGCCAGTATGTTGGCAATGTCTGTGGGTTCAGTGATTTTTGTATCATTTCGGACTAATTCTGCGCATATCTGGGAGTTTCCACCCAGGTTTCTAACATAGCTGAAGAAGGCCTTATGATTGTCTTTTGAATCTATTGCAATTTTTCTCTCAAAGTTGGCCTTGGATGATTTTATGAGTGCTCGTATTTTTTTACTAATAATGATCAAGGGTGTCTTCTCTTTTATCAATTTTGCTCTATCGTGTAACAGCTTTCTCCTCTTATTGTAAAGTTTGTTTATGGCTGGAGTCCACCAGACTGGACGTTTGCCCTTGGTGGAAAGAGTCTTGGTTTTATTAGGCATTGCCTGATCCATGCAGTCCTGGAGGTGTTCGTAGAAGGCATTTGTAAGGGCTTCCGCAGCTTGGGTTGTGGTTTCCACTGGCTCAGGGGCCTTGAAGGATACCACACCAGTCTTGAGTAGTGTGAAGTTTGCTTTAGAGAAGTTCTTCACTGTGGTCTTTTTTGTTTGGGGTGGGGGCGGGATGTGGATTTCCAGTGAGATAAGTTTGTGATCTGATCTCACCAATGAGGGATATACTTCCAGTGTGGAGCATTTTGTCCCCATGTTTGTGATGATGAGATCTAGTATATTTTCTCCTCTTGTGGGAACGGTGACTAGTTGTTCCATGGCATTTGAATTTATGAACTCCAGGAACCTTTGGGCTAGAAAGTTGGGGCTTGAGTAATGTTCCCAGTCTATATTCGGGTAGTTGAAGTCACCCAATATAATGGTGTTTGGAGATACATTTATACCCTCCAGTGTCTTCAGGAAGGCTGTGTGGGGTTCCTGAGTTTGAGAGGGTGGCCTGTAGCATGCTACAAATTGTAGAGCAGTTTTGCCTATGGTTAATTGCACCTGGATGGTTTCCGATGCTTCGTGCGTTGCCATCAACCTGGAGGTGTGGGTATCCTTGATGAATATGGATACACCCCCTCCTTTTGTGGTGTGGTCCGGGTTTTGGGGCCGGAACGCATGATATGAGGTAAAACCTGATAGTGCCGGGGTGCTCTCAGGAGCCTTGAACCAGGTTTCAGTCACAGCACAGACATCGATGTTCTCCATACTGAGAAAGGCCTCGAGTGCATGCATTTTGAGATTTAGACTTCTGGCATTGAGCAGCATTACCCTTAGTTTCTTCCCATTTTTGTTTTCTAGGGTGGTAGGTTTAGAATTTGAGCCTTGCCTAAAAAAGGCACTATGGGGGTGGCAAGAGCCTTAGCCAATATCCGGAATCCCAGGGGTGACAGGTGCAAGCCGTCCCTTGCGAAGCAGCGTGGCTTGTCAAGCATGTCATCCCAGGCAGACAGACACTGGATTATTATTCTGTATTATTAGGTCTATATATTATCTGGCACTCAATAAACAGGGATCCATATGGCACACATAAGGCAGTATTACTGCATAACAAAGTGAATTATTTCTATCAGACCGTCACCTGTCCCTGTCCTTAAAGTAGCTGTTCTGAATTGTAACCTAGCCTGTTTAGACTGCCACCTTTCCTTAAACATGGATGACTTCCTTGCAGACTTTAATGAATTTAAGACATTTGTGCTTTACACAGGAAAATCTGATCTCTTTGAGTACAAAACATGTTAGCAGGTGCTAGTGTCTTTGACTAAAAATGAAACTAAAAAAAGATTATAATTCCAGACAAAGTTTGATGAACCTGAGAGGAAATCAGGTTTCATGAAGTAGATATCTGTTGCAAAACATTTAGCAGAAAATACTGCAAATTGACCCCAGGCTTAGCTCTCCGGTTCTCTGTGGGCATGGACAGTAACTATTCGGATATATGAGTGTGATTTGAGTAACTAGACTTCAAAAGACTTAAGCTATCTATAAGCAACCTATGACCCTATGAATTCAAAACTGGTAAAGCCACATATCCCACAGAAAGGTGGAGTCTTCTCTTTAGTCAGCCACTAGAAGCCTGAACAGAAACTATGACTATACTGGGCAACATCAAACAGCCATTTGTTGTAATGCATATGGACACCACACTCAGCAGGCTGGATAAGGATAGGGTGACAATTAGCTGTTTTTCTGGAGCCAGGATCCTGGATGTAACAATGGCTTAGATCCCCATCCTGACAAGTATGATTATGACCTGATAGTGGTCCACATAGGGGTGAACGAGCTTAGACACTCTGCCAAGAGGGACATGCAGAATGATATGGCTGAGCTGGCTCTGCATGTGTCTGGGGCAGGAAAGACGCGGGTCTTGAGTGGTATTTTGCCATCACCCAGAATGACGGTGAGAGTCAAAGACAATATAATCAGCTTTAATAATTAGCTATATAGGTGGCGTAATTCTAGGCGGATCCAGTATGTGTCAGCTTGGGATGAGACAGCTGACAAGTCTTCCAGCTTTGCAGGGATGGTCTTCAACTCTCTTACCAACGCATTTACATTCTGACTAAAGCCTTTGTTGTCTGTAAAGTGCCTTTTTTAGCCAGAGTCCATCTGATGGACATTCCACCATAGTAAATTGTAATTTGGAACACTTTAATGTGGCTCTAATCAATGACAGGAGTCTTAACAAAATAATGCCCAAACCTGTGGCTTTCCTGTAACTTGAACACATTTGTATATGTATAGTTACAGAAACATGGTTTCTGAGCGATGAAAGTACTCCCTCTCTTCCTGGGTATAATGGTATTCATGTCTTCAGACCCTCTGGTAATTGTGGGGGAGCATTAGTACTTGTCAAGGACACCATCACCTCACAACAGATTTCACAGGGCACCACATGTGAACTCCTAGAAATCCAAATTACCCTAAACAAGACTAATTGCCACTTCATAGCTAGCTGTAGAACACCCTCTATGTCTTCTTCTGAGCATGATAAATATCTTAACACATTAGCTGAAATTCCCATTAAACCCAAGACCTTTCTACTGGGGGCTTCAAATATCCATCAATGAACTGGCTGACCTACACTGCCAATGCTCAGCATGCCCAGCTGTTCTTTGACATTATAAATGTTAACTTCTTTTAACAAATAGTTAACCACCCTACTAGGAGCACCAATAGCCTGGATCTGCTCCTCACAAGTATGGCCACTTTTTGCACAGCTTCATATGTATCATCATGTCTTGACAAACCAGACCATAATTTAGTGACCTTTTACTTTAAAATTGGTGGTACTTCCTCTGTCAATAGTTCTGTGTTTAGGGACATCTCAAAAACAATCTTTCTTCAGTTATTTGATGACTTAAATAAATTCTGCAGTAATCTTCTTCCGAAGCTGCTTCCTATGCCTCTGACGTCTACTGCCACTTAAATAGTTGGATTGATAAGGCAGTCCCTATATGCAACATAAGTTTATCGGTTCATAGGTGTTTACTATGCTAATGACCACAATGGCCTTTTTAAGCCTAGCCATTCATCCCAAATCTTTGGCAAGTTCTGATACCCTGGATGACTGTAAGCAGGAGACTAGGAGATGAAACATTTACAAGCACAGACCTGGGAGATGAACCATTTACAGGCTGTCTGTGTCCATTACAGACATAGGTGCCAAACCAGGAATGAATTTCCTGTCTCCCATCCAATTGTCCAAGTTGCACTTGAATTGGATTATAGAGGAACTCTGCTTCACATGGATGGGGAGCCTGTTCCAGAGATGGGGTAGTCTCTGGGATACATAGCTGTCTCTCCAGCAGGTCCTATTTATATAACAAGCAATGTTTAAGTCTTTAGAATGGGTAATTCTGGAACTGTTTATTTTGCTGATAAGCAGGATGCCCATCAGAATGGGGTCTGACAATTCCCTGTATGCAAGGCATAGATCTCTCCTCAACAGCTTCTAGGAGACAGAATACAGGGATAGGACATTGAGGCAGTCTGCATAGGGCATTTTACTTCTGTCCCGTATTCTTTTTAGTGAGGAACCTCTGTGTACATTCCAATGGTTGGATATGCCTGGTTATGTACATATCAAAGTGGGCATTGTACTCAATGATAGGTCTGATGAATGCTGAATACAGTGGAACAATTACTTCCTTGGACCTAGATGCCATATCTTCATTTATAAGTTGAGCAACATAGAATGATTTCATCACTCCTGTAGATGTGTGATGTTCAAAGGCTAGATTACTGTCTATGTGTGTCCCCAAGTCCCTGACTTGGGGTCAACTCTAAGGGGTTTGTTGTCAACATGATAGTTACCAGGGGTAGATGACTTCCCAAAGGACAGTATTATGCATTTCTTGGCATTTGGTTGTAGTCCATGGCTCAGACACCAGTTATTTGTCTGTGTCAGCCCTTCCTGGAAATCATTTGTGTTGGTGTGGGATTCAATGACAGCTCCTAGTTTGCAATCATCTGCAAATTTAGTCAGCCAAAGGCCACTGACATTGGCCTTAACTTCTGAAAAGTAAATGCCAAAAATGAGTGGTCCAATGATTGATCCCTGAGGGACTCCACTTGTGACTGGCCTCTTTGTAGAGGTGGACTCCCCGGTTTAACTTACTGGGTCCCATCTGTGAGCCACTGGGTGACATACAGGTTTGCACCCGACCTCTTGAAAAATTTAAAAACAAACCTCTTTGGTTGAATACCCATATAAATAAATTATATAATAAGAGAAAGACACTGTTTAATGCTTACCTACCTTAAGAGCACACTTACGCAAAAAAAAAAAAAAAAAAACAACTCAAGGGAACCATTAGGATGCCCAAAGGTAAGTATGAACTTAAAATAGCCACTAAATTCTAAAATAACAGTAAATCTTTGTTTAATTAAATGTAAATTTAGGTGTAAATAATGTACATCATTATCAGGTTATGCTTTTTTATATCTTACTGTAACTTTGAATTTACTCTTCTATACGTTTGTAATACTTGTGTGGAGTTTTTCTTCCCAGGCCTCCACTGAAAAAGGGTTCTGTCAGACTAAACCAGTCAACAAATGTCAAATAAATAAACAGATAAATAAATAATAAATAATTATATCGGGAAGTTAAGAAGTAACACCCAAAAGTTTTGGAGCTTGCCCACAATAATACTACACTCTGTGACGCTAACTCATCTCCTATAACCTGTGCTGAGCTGTGCAGCAGTGGATTGCAGTGCCCTGTATAGAAGCAGGTACCTAGAGTTGTATTTTTACATGTAAAAGTTCTTCTGATGTTTTCTCGAGTATCTATCTGAGTGTATAGCAGCTAGTTTGCACTTTCCTACTGCCTCCATAGAAATGAGCAGCCTAGGACAATGTAGTAATTGTCTCCTGTTTACTGACTACCACCTTATTCTTAGGCAGACTGACAATAGTATGCGAATGATGCAATTACACTATGTCTTTGGAGGCAAATACAGACACTGATATCTCCAAACAGGTTGCCAATAATGCACACACACACACACACACACACACACACGCACATGCACACACACGCACACACACACACAGACACACACACACACATACACACACACACACACACACACACACACACACACACACACACACACACACACACACACACACACACAAACACACACACAAACACTAACTACACCTACTATGGATCAGACACATAAACTCACAAATTCCAAATGCTGCCCTCAGCAACCTTGCAAACACTCTACAAAGACAAGACTCCCCAGGACACATGCAGCTACATCTCACAATGTCTCATCCTCTAAGTCATTAAGGCAAATTACCACACAACACAATATATTGTTATTGCTAGTCGCTTATTAGGATCAAGGATCTGCCAGACCCCACATGCACTCAGGACATTGAGCCACAAGCACAAGTAGGACTCTGTTGTAGTCCACGTGGGTGTTAATGACCTGAGATGCAAGTATGAGCCTAGTACTGAACAGTACTCTACCTTCTCCAAGAAAGGAAGATCTCCATTACTTTTTTTAAAGCTGTCTCACTATGTTAAACTCCTTTAACATAGCGAGACAGTGTCTAAAAAGCAACGGAGCTCTTCGTTCTCTGTTGTTGTAAAAAAAGACTTATACTAATGGAAAAAGTCCAGGCGACTGGATCTTTTTCCATTAGTATAAGTCTGATTTACAACGTGCATGCTGACCAATCAGCATGCACGTTTTGGAATATTAATGGGGGGGTTGTTGTATAATAAACAATATTTGTGTCAGCTACTAAAGTCAGTCAACATTCAGTAATTATGAGGAGAGAAGAGAAGTAGAAAGGAGACAGGGGTGGTGCATCAGGTGATGTGACATGTTGAAACAGGAGCATTTGGCTTGGATGAAGAGGCCTTTTTTGAGTTGCATTCTGCATTTGATGAAAGCATTGATTCCCTTTAGGTCAATAATGAGAGCTTGCCAAAGAGTAGGTGCCTGAGAGGAGAAACCACTTGCAGTACTGTGGAGTTTGGTTCTACGGGTAATAAGAGTTGGTGTGAAGACCATGTGCAGTGCTTTAGGGTTTGGTTCTAGGGCTAATGAGAGTTGGTGTGACATACCATGTGCAATGTTGTGCACTTTGGTTATAGGAGTAATGAGAGTTGCTGTGACAGAGCATGTGCAGTGTTATGGGGTTTGGTTCTGGGGGTAATGACAGTTGGTGTAAAAATCATGTGCAGTGCTGTGGAGTTTGGTTCTAGACGTAATGAGAGTTGATGTGACAGACCATGTACAGTGCTGTGCACTTTGTTTATAGGAGTAATGAGAGTTGGTGACCGAGCATGTGCAGTGCTATGGGGTTTGGTTCTAGAGGTAATGAGAGTTGGTGTAACAGAGCATGTGCAGTGCTGTTGAGTTTGTTTGTATGGGTAATGAGTGTTGGTGTGGCAGAACATTAGAGTGATGTGGGATTTGGTTCTAGGGGTAATGAGAGTTGGTGTGACAGAGCATGTGCAGTGCTGTGGAGTTTGTTTATAAGAGTAATGAGAGTTGATGTGACAGAGTATGTGCAGTGCTGTGGGGTTTGGTTCTAGGAGTAATGAGGGTTGGTATCTGAGTTTATATGGGGGGTTTCCATGAAGTGTAGTTGCAAAGGGAATAAATGTCTGGAGCTGAAGTAGTTGTAGATTTGGGATCCTAACAGAAGGTAAGTTTTTTGCTTTTATAGGTATCTATTTCTCCTTTTCTGGGAGAATTTATGACTGAATGTTGGTGTGAGAGTGCCTTAATTGGTAAATGACTCTAATGTCTGTGTAGAGGATAGGTGGGAGATGGGGAGATCACAAGGATGTTTGTTAATGAATATGGAGAACAGGAGGAGTGGCAAGAACTGATCCTTGTGGTACACCGTTGGTAACAGATGCAGACTCTGACTGAGAGTGTCCTATTTTAATTCTGAACTGGCTGTTAGTGAGGAAGTTTTTATACCAAGGAGTGCTGTCTGAACAGATATTAATTTCAATTAGTTTGTTTTGGTGAAGATAGAGATCAGTGAAGTCAAATGCCTTTGGCAGGCCTATAAATAGGACACCTGTAAGGGGACCTCTAACACTGATTTGGAGGATGTCATCAGTTGAGGATCAAAGTCCTGTCACAGTATTTCATCCAGGCCAGAATCCATGCTGTTTGGAGGAGAGCAGGTGGCACTGATGCATGCAGGGAAAGAGTTGGGTGTAAACTATCTTTTCTTAAGTTTGCCAGAAGTTGGAAGGATGGAAATTGCATTGCTGTAAGTGGTATATTTTGGGTTGTTTTGCCTTAGAAGGGGTTTAATTAGACCAGCAGAAGAATTAGAGCAGCAGAATTCATGATATTCACTAAGAAATGGGTTTATTTTTTTGCAGTACATATCACTCCATATCATGCCATAACATATTTTATTACAGTCTTGTCAGATATGCAGCCATGATATGTGATACCTATTTCTCTGGCAGTAAATGTCTAACCTGGCATTGACTAAGCTTCTGTTCTCTAACAGATTCCTAGGCCATCATTTAATTTAAAAGAACACATATATGCTAACTTTGGTTTAATTTATTTTCCTGCTACTGCTTTGTAATAATAGACAGTAGGTATATTTGAATTAAATTTTAACATTTCATCGTACACCATTGTGAAAGAATGAGGCAAGATACTTAATGATAATTATGTGCAGACCTAACAGGTTGACATTTCACAGGTTAACATTTCTCTTCAACAGCCATAGGTTCATGGGTGTGTACTAGGCTAATGGCCCTGGAACTTTTACAAGCCTAGCCCATAGGATTACCCTGGCATCATGCCAGTCGATCTTAGTTCCCAGTGACTCTGTCGAGTAGAGCCACTGGACTGATCGCCAGGGTGAATTTTCTATTTCCCATCCACTCTCAAGATTTCTCTAAAAAAGAGCCAGTGAGGTGCTTTGCTTGACATGTATGGGAAGTCTCTTCCGTATAGGTTCATAAAATGCTGTTACCACCATGCGTTTCACTGCCAAGTCTTGAACCCAAAACCCTGTGCACTACAGTCAGAGCAACATACCACTATGCCAAATCAACCAAGTTAAAAGCAATTCAATAAAGATTAGTTTTTAATGACATGACATCATCCTTTTTATTTTTTAACTTGCTTGAATATTTGTCTATAAGACAAAGCTGAGACATTATTATGCAGTGATTTTGTTTTCTTCTCATTGTAGGAATGATATTGCACTGATCAAACTTGCTAAGTCCATCACTCTGAATGATAAGGTGCAACTAGCCTGTCTTCCAGCAGATGATGAAATCCTTCCCCACGACTACCCATGTTACATCACAGGATGGGGCAGACTTTACAGTAAGCATTTGTTTTTATTTGAATGACTGTGATGAGCAAAAAGTTTTGAAGGCTTGGGAAAAGAGCTAATCAATGAGTGAAAGAAAAGAATGTATCACACTGTTTCAGTTTGCTTAATCTTTAAAACTGATCCGTACTTTGATGGACTTGCACACATTAGAGTAAGCATGCATTGTATTTGTTTTTATTGCAACTAAATCAATTTAACACAGACAGTAAGGATATGAGCTTAATCAACACGTCAAACAGAGCACATTGCTGACCCTCTTAAAGAGCAACCTTGATGAGTGGATGGGAAACCACAAATTCATCCCAGGGATTCCACCTGTGTCCCTCATTGACACTGGTGACAGTTGCTGACTGTGGTTTATTTTTGGGGATAAACTCTTGGCTAGGCTTGTAAGGACCCCTGGGCCACCAGGCTAGTAACCTCCTATGATCATGCAGTAGTGTGTTTCATTCCTTGTGTCACCATTTGCTGTGTAACTCAAAGGAAGTATTTAACTAGGCACTGGTACCAAATGTGTGCCTGAATAAGGAAATTTGGCCAAGGTACTGGGAATTCTGCCTACTGTTTTTGATAAGTGTCATGAAGTCTTTGACTTGCACCTGAACTACCCCTAGCTCAGGTAGATGGGGCCTTGGTTTAGCATCTCATCCAAGCAATGACACACTCAGGAGTGCAACGTTCCCTTTATGATGCCTTATTGCATTTTTAATGGAAAAAATTAATACAAGTAGCTATAGTGGGAATAGAACCCAATGACATTGGACACTGACAATACTGAAAGCAATTTATATTCAGATTTCCTGTATTTTTTGCCAAGTTAGATATAGAGCATACAGTGAAACTACAACTCTAGTTTTGCCTAAGTGTCTTAGTTTAACCATAGATAAAAGGAGGTATGTGTAGTGGAACACAAGGACTGTTTGAGTGACAGTGCTGCTTGTCTGATGCATGCACAACACATTATTATTGTAATAAAAAAAGGTGAAGCAAATGCAGTATAGCAGGACAGTTGATTAAAGCTATAAGTTATTTTTATTGCAACATGGATTTAGTGCAGTTCTTGTTGGAGATCACAGTCACATAAGTGTAATAGGTTCATAGGTTCATAGATAGGTACTAGGGTATCTGCCCGAGGACATTTATTAGCCTAGCCAGAGTGTGCCAGCTTTCACCACCCCATTGATTAATTAACTGATCTGTCAAGCAGAGCCAATGAAGTGATCCTGGGGTGTATTTTCTGTTACCCATCCACTCGTCAAGGTTTCTCTTGAAGAGTGTTAGTGAGGGAGTCTGCCTAATGTAGTTTGGAATTTTGTTCCAAAGCATGGGGAGTTTCTGTGACAGGGATCTATCCCTCCAGCATGTTCTATATATTGTTGTAGTGAGGTTTAGCTCACTAGAGCGTGTGGCTCACAGTGATTTGGATTTCTTTAGGTGGAGCATGTCCATCAATTCTAAGTTGGACATGGCTTTGTAAGTCATGCAGAGATCACCTCTGAGTAAGCGATATGCCACTGAGTACAGCCGGAGTGTTTTCAGTCAGGCTGCATAGGACATATGTTTGAGGCCAGTAATCCTCTTGGTGAGGTACTTTTGTGGTCTCTCCAGCTGTTGGAAGTGTCTTGTGAGGTACATCCCAAATACGACATCATGTTTATGCAAACTCCCTCCTAACTACATGTACTATGTCTAAGACTAGAGTTGTACCTTAGAGTAGGCTACTGTACCCTCATGTTTAGTACCCCCCCACACATATACAGTCTTATAAATCCAAGAATTTAAATTATAGGTCTCATTATTGCAGTGGGAACCCAGTCAACAGTATCAGGGAGTGAAACAGTTAGAAAGCAATTCTTATGAAACAGCTTCCTCATTTTGTCTTTCAGTCCTACCTAGACAGAAGTTTCAATAAAACATTTTTTGTGCAATTTAATTGATGTAAAGAATTATGTATCTACTTCATAAGTGTGTTGTCTGGGTGAGGGTCTTGTAATTAGCAAGCTGGGCAATGAAGACCAAATGTCCCTGCCTCCAGCTGCTGTCAGAAGTTCATTCAGTGGAATCTCGGCACACTCCCAGGTGAACTGAAACATATTATCCCCCCAGTGTTTGCAAGGTCAGAGTGAAAGGTGCCTCCTAGTTGGTGGTTTCAGATATTCATCCCATGTCAATTACCTAACAAGCATCCTTATGAGGTACCCAGACCACCTCCACTGACTACATTCAGATGGACGAAGCAGTTCTTTTCCAACATCCTCCTGAATTGCCATGATCCTTACTTTGACATGGGATGTAATCCCAGCTGCCCTACAGCACAGCATGCTTATACCCCTGACATTATACTTTCAGTCATTATTTAATTTATTTATTTTGTTTGTTAGTTATTATTAGTTAAACGGGTCAGTGAATTGTTACAAGGACCCCTTTTAAGTCATGACATGGACCAAAAGACAGTACATTAAATATTAGCAACAAAGGTAAAACAATAACTAAAGATATGGTAATGCTTATAGCACTCGGTGATAAGGTTGGGAAGTTGGCATAATGGTTAAGGTGTTTATCTTACAAACACAAGGTGCAGGGTTTGATTCTCACATGTGGTAATTGGCTAGGCTTAAAATGACCCATAAAGGGCAATTAGCCTAGTATGAATCTATGAATTCACTAACACTTTGAGATAATCAGTTAATTCTCAATAATAACAGTAAAAATAATTGGGGAGTGTTATGTGGTTACATTACAGTGAAACATATATAAACCAAACATGATAATGGAAAATTGCAGATAATAATTTAAAAATGAAATGAGCATAAGATAACAACAGCAAGTTATAACTTTGGCTGCAGAGACAAAAAATATAAACAATCAATACAGTTTTAGAATATTAAGGATGAAACGAGAAGAGAAGAGAAAGAAAAATTGGAAAAGAAAATGTAAAGAATTATGATGGACCTTATCAACAAGAATGGAGGTGACCTGCAAACGCTGGACTCAACCCGCTTTGGCTTTGTTAGGGGTAGATCATGCTTATTACACTTTGAGAATGTCACCAAAGCCATGCATGAAGCTAAGACAGTGCACACAGCCTATCTCAACCTTGCCAAGGCTTTTGCCACAATTCCTCACTCTGCATCTCCGACATAGGGATTAACCCTTACATTACTAGATGGGTAGCCGGTTGGCTCTCCAACTGAACACATTTTGTCAGAATCGGTGACTCCACTAGTAGATCCATCACCAGTGGAGTACCACACAGGTCTGTGCTGGGCCCTTTACTGTTTGGTATATATTTGTCAGAAGTCCAGGCTAAAGTAGATGGCCTATGGTTCACCAATTTTGCTGATGATTGCAAATTGGGGAGCAATCATTGAGTCCCCCAATGATGTCAACATATTACAAGAAGGGCTAACACAAGTAAATGACTGGTGCCAAAGCCATGGTCTAAAACTAAATTCATAAACTACATTATTATTCCTGTTGGCTAAATGGAATTCCCTACGAATTACAATATTGACAGCACCAGCCTGAGTTCCAGCCCAGTGGTGCAAGACTTGGGAAGACAGCTTGATAGCAATCTGAACTTTGACCACATTGTTGCCATAGTGGTAAGGAAAGCCTTCTATGTAGCACACCTCATAACAAAGGGCATAGCATCCAGGTCAAGGGATGTTATAACTCCACTATACTCAACCCTCATCAGACCACTAATAGAGTATAATGCACTCTTTTGTATGTACCTCACCAGACATCTGCAGCAGCAGGAGAGACCTCAGAGGCTTCTCACTAAGAAAATACAGGGACTCCAAACCTATGTGGACAGTCTGAAAGCCCTGTCACTTTACTCTGCATCTTATAAGCTGCTGAGAGGTGACTTGTGCCTGCCTATAGGGCAATCTCCAACCCTGCCCTAATGGAAATGCTGCACATCCACAAGACAAATGGCTCAAGAGTGACTCGGTCTAGGGATCTCAACCTAGCCTGTGACATTAACAGAACATGCTGGAGAGACAGACATGGCACCCGGAAACTGCTGCTTCTCTGGAATAGAACTCTTATTCACGTAAAACAGAGCTCCTCTTTGACCTTATTCAAACGCAAACTAGATAAGTGGATGGGTGACCGCAAATTCACTTTTATAATTTCTCCAAATCTTTTGAGTTTCTAATACCATGACAGCAATGGACCCCACTCCTAACTCAAAGTACAGTTAAAGTTCATGAAATTAGTATTGTTTCAGTCTTTGATGTCAGCCAGAAGTCCTTTTCACATCACCCGCAATGTGTCTAGTAGTGACTCCTTCTGTAATTTGTACGGAATTACATGCATCGGTAACATATCTAAGTATGTTCGTAAATTCTTTTTATAAGACCCATTGCTCCTACTACTGATAGTGGAACTGTCTGGGTATCTTTCTTCACTCTCTCTACAAAAGACACTATAGTCACTGGGTGTAGCAATTTCAATAATCAATGCTACTTTTGCCTTCTTTTCATTGACTACTATATCTGGTTTTCTTGCATCTATTTTGAACTGTTGACAATAGATGATCCCACAATTCATCATTTTCTGTGATGCTTTGTGGCTATTTCAAGTGATTTTCAGCTGTTTCAGTATTATAATGTTTTTACAATCCCCAATGCAACAGTCTTGCCACATTATTATGCCTTTCAGTATACAGTCCTTCTGACATTAGTGTATCACAACCGGCAACAAGATATGCAACTGTTTCTAATTCTGTTTTACAAAACCTACATTTGTCTGTTTCTCCCACATGTTCAATGGACTTTGTAAACCAGCATGTATGTAGCCCACTATTTTGAGCCGCCAATATTAACCTTTCGTCTTTTGGTTTAAATTCACCTCTCCTTAACCATTCCTGTGTCCGATCCTGGTCAACATGAAGTTGTTCCAAGAGTTTTTTATACTTGCAACTAAATTTGTGCATTTTCCACATTTCTTCCCTTCTTATCTGATCCTTCACCTTATATACTTTCTTTTGTTTTGTTTTTTTGTTTTGTTTTTTTTGGCACATTCAGCTGCCTAATTTTTACTAACTTCTGGTTTGATTTCCATTTCCACTTGACATCGATATGCTTATGCTAAACTAAGCTGGGAAGTCATCTTAGACTTATTCTCTTCATGTTTCTAGACTTTCACTACATTTGACTCATGGTAGGTCAGCAGACATGTATGCAGTCCCACTATTGCAGAACTATACATGTAATCAGTTTTGAGGAGGCCCATACCTACTTCACAATGGGGAATATACAGTCTTGGTTTGCATTAATTATTATGAATCATTTGATGAGTATGAAGCAACTTTCTTGTTTTCCTGTCCAAACTATCCAACACCTTTTGAGGCCAGTCATTCACTCCTAAACTGTAAGCTAGGGCAGGATGAGCAAATTGGTTTATAGCTTGGACTTGGTTTCTAGACATCAATGCTCTTTTTAGTATTAATTTAAGTCTTCTAAAATATTCCTTAGCAAGTTTTATTTGCATGTGTTCATATTTATTGTTGATCCTTCATCAGTTCCCAAATATTTATATGCATCCTCTTGCTCAATTTCTTTTATATCACATTCTTGTCCCAAACTGATGTTTTCTTGGTGCTGTAGCTTTTCTGCTTTCAAGGTTGCTTTTGCACATTTATCAAGTCCAAATCAGATTCTTATATCATCTAAGAAAGCTCTGACCACTTACACTTGTGCTTTCAGTTCCTCATCTAATGAGCTATATAGTTTTAAATCATCTACAAAAAGGAGATGAAAAGTCTTTACACTTTGTTGTTTTCTAGGAGCCAAATTATAGCCATGGCCTAAGCTGTTAAGTAGACAGATTAATGGGTTAAGGGCAAGGCAAAAGAGCAACGGTGGCAGACAGTCGCCATGGGATATCCCCCTTTGAATTTTTATCCCTGGAATAATAACTTGTCCTTTGTCATGGCTTAACTGCAAAGTGGTCTGCCACTGCTTCATGGTCACTGTAATGTAATTGATCAGTGCGGGGTGTATCTTATACATTTTTAAGTACTTTTTTATCGATGAATGTGGGATACTACCAAATGATTTTTTGTAGTCTATCCATGGCATCCTTAGATTCCTCTCCTTTTTGCAGTTCTACATTATGACTTTATTTAACAACAAATGATCCTTTGTTCCATATGACTTTCTTTTATTACCTTTCTGTTCTACTGCCATAATTGAGTTTTCTTCTAAATGACTATAAACTCTGTCAGTTGGAAGGCAAGTTATTGGCATATAGTTTTAAGGATGGCTTGCAGGTTCGCTCTTAAGTAGGAGTATTGTTTTTCCTGTTGTTAGCCAGGCCAGTGTCTGTTCGGGGTGCACAGATAAATAGTTCTTAATCATGGCTAAATCTTCATGTAAAGATGTTAATACTTTTAACCAGAAGTTAGGCACTGCATCTTGGCCTGGGAGTTTCCAGTTAGGAGATTTTCTTAACTTTGTTTCAATCTCTCTGGCCATTACTTTATTCCATTTCATATCCTGTACCTTCAAACTTCATATTCTTTCTTTTACTTCTTCTATCCATTTAGCATCTTTGTTATGTTCACAGGATCTTCATAGATACTTCTCCAAAATGTATCTATTTCTTCCTTTTTTGGTGGTGTTTCAATTCCTTTTGCCTTGTTTCTGAATTCAGTATAAAACATTTTGCTATCATCAATAAATTGGTTGTTTCGTACTGTTCCTTTATATTTATCTGTGTAGCTTCTACGTTTTTCTGCCTGTGCTGATATTTTTAGTTTATTATTTGTGATAGTGCACAATAACTCCTGATCTGTTCTGATACTACACATTGCTTATATCACATCTTTCTTTCTAAATATTTTTCTTGATCTGTTCCATCTTCTATACTCTTCTAACAGTGACACTTCTTGTCTTAATTGCTTTATAGTTTTCTCTGTTTGATACTTCCATGATGGCATTCGATTTCTCCTCTTCCTTTCCCTTACTACCATGTGTTTTTGTGTTGTTTTGGCTTTATCTGTTGTTAATTTAGCTGCTCAGTAACATATCCAATGTACTTCTATTATATCACAACGAATCTCTATGGACAGCCATGTCCCTCATGGACAGGGGTAGCTGGTGTTGATCACAGACCCGCTCTGTTTATAAATTTGTTCTGGAAGCTACCCAAAAAGAGCAAATGGGGATATGTAGGATTAACATGACTAGGTTTGTAAAGGCTCTAGGGCCGCTAGCCTAGTAACCTCCCATGAACCTATGAAAAAATGACGATAGCTGTCTAACACTGAGGAACAGGTGTGGGAGGAAAAATGATGCGATATTAGTAAAGGTGTCCAAGTATCTGGTGGATGGTTAAGTGGAGTAAAGGTCTACCTACAACGTATGATGTTTGGTGAGGATGGAGAACAGAACTTCATGTTACCCTTCAGGTTTTACTTCACCATCCCATTCCTGTATGATCCCTTCGTTGCTGATGTGACTGCACCTCGCACCTCTCTTTTCGGTACTGAAGTGACTGCACCTCACACCTCTCTTTTCGGTACTGAAGTGACTGCACCTCGCACCTCTCTTTTCAGTACTGAAGTGACTGCACCTTGCACCTCTCTTTTCGGTGCTGATGTGACTACACCTCTCATCTGCTCATTGGTCCAACATCTAAACTATGACAACATTGTGCTCATCTGCTGCTCTGTCATACAACACTGGCAGTACGATTACAATTAAAGCCAACCACTGGTCACTGGTGTAATACTTGCAGTATTTTCACCACTGCACTCACCCACTGGTCACTGATAAAACATCTGTAATACTGTCACCACTGCACTCACCTGCTGGCCACTGGTACATCTGTAGTACTGTTGCACTGGATTCAACCGCTCATCACTGTTACAATACCTGCAGTACTGTCACCACTGCACTCCCCCAGTGATCACTGGTACAAAATCTGCAGTACTGTCACTACTGCACCCACCCACTGGTCACTAGCACAACACCTGCAGTACCACCACTACTGCCTATATGCTACCCACTGGTGCAACACCTGCAGGACTGTCACTACTATGGCCATCCACCAGTCACTGGTTCAACATCTGCAGTATTATCACTACTATGGCCATCCATCAGTCACTGGTTCAACATCTGCAGTATTGTCACTACTATGCCCACCCACTGGTCACTGTGTCACCAGAGTCCCCATCCACTGGTCACAGATACAAAGCTGCAGTATTGTCACCACTGTGCCCATCCACTGGTCACTGGTACAACATCTACACTACTGTCCTCAATGCTGCCATCCACTGGTCACTGGTACAATATGTGCAGTACTTCCACTATTGTCCCCATCCAATGCTCACTGGTACAACACCAGCACTACTGTCACCACTGTGGCCATCTGCTGGTCACTGGCACATCTGCAATACTGTTACCACTGCTCCCACCCACTGGTCACTAGTACAACACCAGCAGTACCACCACTACTACCCCATCTGCTGGGCACTGGTACAACATCTGCAGTACTGCCACCACTGCACCCACCCACTGGTGCCTGGTGCAGCAACTGCATTACAGTCACCACTGCACACTCATACTGGTCACTATTACAACATCTGCAGTCCTGTCATCAGTGCACCCAGCCACTTGTCACTGGTGGAACAACTACATTACTGCTGTCACTGTTCGCATTTGCTGGTCAGTGTTATAACACTTGCAGTACTGCCACAGCAAACTCATCTGCTGGTAGCTGCTGCAAAATCTACAGAATTTCCACTACTGCATCCATCCTCTGGCAACTAGCAAAACACCTGCAGTACTGTCTCCACTACATCTATCCACTGGTTACTGGTTCAACACCTGTACAGACACCACAGTGCCCATGTGCTGGCCATTGGTACAACACCTGCAAGTCTCTCCTCCATGCCCATCACCTGAACACTGATTCAACACCTGCAGTACTGCCACCACTGTGCCCATCCATTGGTCAATGGTACAAATCCTACAGGTTTGCATTCACTACACCCATCTGCTGGTCACTGGTGCAACATTGGCAGTATTATCACCACTGCACGTATTCATTGATCACTTGTACAACACCTGGAGTACAGTCACCATTGCTCACCCCCATTGATCACTGGTACAATACCTGCAGTACCCCTCTACTGACCCTATCCAGTGATCACAGGTACAGCTGCAGCAGTACTGCCACCACTCTGGCCATCTGCTCATCACTGGTACAATATCTGAAGTACTGTCACCACTGTGCCCACCCACTGGTCACTTGTACAACAACTGCAGGAATGCCATTATTGTCCCCATCCACTGGCCACTAATACAACACTTGCAGTACTGCCACAACTATACTCATCTGCTGGTCGCTGATAGAAAACCTACAGAATTGCCACTACTGTGCCCAACCTCTGACCACTGTTAAATTATCTACAGTACTGTCTCCACTATACCCTTCTGCTGGTCACTCATTCAATACCAGTACTACAGCCACCATTGTGCCCATATGCAGACCATTGGTACAACACCTGCAGAACTGCCCGCACTCTGCCCATCTGCTGGTCACAGGTACATCACCTGCAGTGCTGCTAATATTAACATACAGTGGCCAATGGTACAAAACCTAGAGTATGGCTATCTGTATAGTCATCTGCTAGCCACTGGTACAATACCTGCAGTACTCTCTCCATTGTGTCTATCTAGTAGTCACTGGCACAACATCTGTAATACTACTACCACTTCACCTATCTTCTGGTAAAACTCTTAATACCTTCTATGATAACAAATGAAAAAGACTCCAAGATACATAAACTCCACCTCTTCAAGCAGCTGCTCCCACACACCTTCACAGAACTGTGTACGCTTTTCACTGAGGTGACCAATACCTATGATTTGGTGGTGCCAAGTTTCATACCAGCCACTTCTCACTCATCAGGAAAAGACTCCAGTACTTAATGGAGTCCACAGTCACTTGAAACTTACAGGCAACATTATCTGCACAAAAAATTGTAAACCTCATGCCCCCAAATTGGATGCTGTCAAGACCTCAGCTGCATGTTGATTTCATATTCATGCAAATTTCTGATAAATGAGGAGGTAATGCATACCATTTATAAAGTCCCATGTCTACCTTGAACACATTAATGTTAGCACTAAAAAAATAAGAGAACGTGTGCTCCTTGACTGCATAGGTCAAATGGCACACAGCAGCAATCCCGCGACGCCATACTGGTGTGGCACCTCTGGGTATGCTGTCATTCTTTCTCCTGATCCACCAAATGCATAGTTGCCCTTCCAGTGTTCCAAACAATGTAACCCATTGTTCCATAGCCAAGACAAACACCAAGTTGTTTCTCTAGCATCAGATAAAGTCACCTTCCTAGAAGCCTTAATAGCTTTTCTAGGAAGGCTGAGAAACATGATCCTCTCTAACTGTAGCACATACACTCCAGTAATGGAAAGTGAGATGCACCCTCCTAGTTTCTCAGTCCTGCAGGATTGTCTCCGCTTTTCATTCAATATTGAAAATGACATTAACAATGGCAACTCAAAAGTGTCAACCATCTACAGCATTACTGACTGAATTTCATCCACTCCTGCATTCTTACTACTTCAGAAGTGCTGAAGTATCTCTTTGACCTCTTGTGTAGAAACAGATCAAATCCCATTAGCTGTTTTTGGACTGTGTTAGTGTATCTCTGACTTTCTGAAAATATCAAATTTAGCATTTCCCCGCCCCCTCTTGAGAACAGGCTGGGAAGTGTCACTCTTCCGTCTACTGAGGCTTTAGTCAGAAGGAGTTATTTGAGACTACAAAGCATTCTTCATGGCTTCACCAAACCCTTTTCACCCCCCCAGACCTTCATTTCAAGGACTGCTAATGCTGCTGCTGATGCCTTACTGGTCAGTTGATATCTACTGGTCATTTCTGAGCTTCCCCCAACAAAATTAAATGGAAGGCCTCTTTATTATGTTGATCATTTTATCACTACTGGTGTAGCCTAAGGAGTTGAAGGGTTACAACTATGACAAGACCTTTCCAATGTTTAGGGCTCCTTGCTGCTGCTTCTTCTACTAAGTTCCTGAACCATGTCCATTCATATTCCAAAGCCTCACCTTCTCCAGGTAAATGTGAGAAGTGCTTCTAGATGTGAAGTTGAACTCATAAAATGGTGTAAATAAGCAGCCCCATGACACTCTCACTACAGAGTTGGGTTTCTCTCGTATGTCCATTCTGTGTCCGCACACAGTCATGTGACTCAGCTTATCACCACCTGATGATCGGTTGACATATTACCACCTTACCATGGGTACAGCACCTGTAAGGTAATAGATGGAGGCTGGGTGGGTGCTATTTCATTCTAGTTGCTAGACACTGGCAATGTTTGTTTGAGATGATGGAAAGTACCGGACACATTTGGTTGGTTATACACCTGCAGACATCAGACATTTCAGAGAGGGGGTGGTCTCTGTCATATTGTGAAGTTGACCCTTAAGGGAGGCCTTGACAGAGTGTTGTGATACTCACAAGCCATTGTCTGTGTGCCATGGAGTTGGAGTTTGTGGCAGTAAATAAGTGGACTATCTAACCTGACTACGTGTTGCAAAAGGGAAAACTCTTGTCTGTGCACATGCACCTAAGAACTATGTGGGAAATTCATCTTTCTTAGGTCCTGTGCACTTAGCACTTAATTGGGTGCCCACCAGTTGAATCTGCAGTTCTACTGGGAGAATGTAACACTCATGCATGGAGCAATCAGGATACTGGATAAACATAGCTAGCAGAAATAGCTTGCATGATATAAAGCCAGGCAATAACCTGCTCTCACCTTGGTACCAGGATACACTGGGGTAAAGTTCAGCAACTGTGTTTGCAGCTGCATCATCAGAGATGAGACTGTGCTCATGCGTGCGTGTGTGCTCGCGCACTTGCATGCGTGCGTCTATGTATGTGCATGTCTATCTGTGAACATATATCTGAGATAATATTTTAGATATTTTTGTCTGTTTTATGTGAACTATTTATCAGGGACTGTTTAGCACACAATGAAGTTATGCTGTCCTGCACATCTGTCTAAAAAGCTGTCTTAGCTGCTCCCTTAATTAGAGAATTGCTGGACAAGGGGAGGGCATAATATTTGTATAACGAAGATCAGTTTTGTATACCTCGGCACCATTTGATGGCAGAGAAGTGTGCAATGAAGTGCTGAATGTGCAAGTCAACACAACAATTGCAGTGCTTCATAAATCAAATGTGAAAACCTTAACAAAATGTAGTAATTCCCTAGACTTTGAATTTCTTTTGTGTTTTTTCTCATTTGAAATGGTAATATGGTTTTATGTCACAACACACAAAACAAGAACAATGAAAGTCAGAAATCTACACTTTATACACTTTAGTGTTGCAGACCCACTAAGCAACAAAAATGTTTGGTAAATACTAAGAATGTACATTTATCTTTTTCATTATGAGTTGCATCAAATGAAGTTGGTTCATCTCTGATGAACTCACTGGACTACCCAGTCAATAAATAAAAAATAAGTTAAATGGTTACATTTAAACCAAACACATTTAATAATAACTTAGTAAAAGTTGTTCAACCCAGGAGCTTCTTTGCAGAGTCACCCTTGAAGCATTTATTGGATAAGCAGCCTGCTTGGAACCACATAATATATAAGTTGAAATAGAGGGAATCAAACCCATGACTACTTCACATGGCTGATCAGCAGCCCATAGGCTACACGGCTGACTTGTATTGTGAAAACTGGAGACAATAACCATTAAAGAGGCCTCTATGTAAAAGAAGTGAAGATGAAAAAGTAATAGAAGCTCAGAAGCTTTAATGGCTACAGCATTTTTTTTTTTACAAAAAGGCCAAAGATGGGAGAATTGGGGCTAACCTTAAGCAGAATCATTTTTAGTGAGAGGGTGGTAAACACCTGGAAACATATGTCTGGTAGAAGTTATGGACAATAAGACAGTTCCTGCATTCATTTTTTTCATGGAACAGCTACCGCGATTTCATCAAGCAATGAATGAAAGTTAAACAGAAATCAAAGCAATATAGTTAAATAAAAAGCTAACATATAACTGCTTCAGCTCCAACATCACTATCATACATTCAGATTTTTTTGTTTTATATTTCATGTTGACTTCAGAAAGAAAGAAATAACTCATTGAGAGAGAGAGAGAGAGACTGTCTAGTAACAAATTAAACTTTTTTTTTTATTCTGTGAATGTCATTCAATAGACTTCAGTGAAATTGTATAATTGATTGATACAAATCTATTAAATATCACTTCAGCAAAAGTAGTGTCAACAAAACCAAGACTTACAAATAAACTTTCTTTAAATCCAATTTTGGATGGATGCTTCTTCAGTGCTGAGTGTGGATACAGGCTCAGGGTGCACTATTTGGTCCCAGCTGTTGGGTAAGTTACATGTTGTTGTTGTCTTTTCGGCTTTTCCCAGTTAGGGGTCGCCACAGCGGAACTCCCGTCTGCTAATGATTGGCAGTAGATTTTCATGAACGCGAGGTGCCAGCTCGACGTTCAACCTTAAGTTACATGTAATTTAGAAAAAAAAAAAAAGACAGTGAAATCCGTGAAGCCCTGATCTGGTATCCCAACCTGCAGCCTCAACAGTCTGCAGAACAAAGTAAATGATTGAGAATGTCAGAACCTAACTGCAGGTAACTTAGCAAACAAAAACAAGAGGAAAAAACAATCCACGCAAGGGTTTAAGCAGCTCTTTAATCCACGTAAGGGTTTAAGCAGCTCTTTAATCCACGTAAGGGTTTAAGCAGCTCTTTATTCAATGATGGACGAGCGTTCTTGTTTGACTGTAAACTGACAATTGAGCAGCTTAAATAGTATCATTCCAGGGAACGGTAGCAGGTCTGCCTAAGCAGAGACGGTTTGGTTGGTGGGAAACAAGCCACCATTTCTATATGCAATGGAGAGGGTTGTACATGATGTCACCATGTTACCCTGAAGTTACAAAATCTTACATTATTTTAAATTTTAACAGATACCTCTCATAAAAAGTCCATGACAGAAGTGATAAACCATCATCTTAATGCAACTTAAATTCACTCCGAAAGTAAACTTCAGAAATGCTTTAGCTATTAGGCTTGTTCATTTCCATTTTAAAAGTGCATTGCAATTTTAAGTGTATAATGCAGGTTTATAATAATTTTAAGTATAAATGTGTGTCTGTGTTTGCTTGTTGTAAGAGCCCTCATTCATGGGCTCACGCTGCTGGAAGTGTGCAGTGAAACAAAAAACCCGATGTTGCTGAAAGTATGCAGTAATGCAGAGAATTCTACCCAGAAATAATCTCAAATTCAGCATGTGAGACACACAGATGCAAATAGCTCTTGGTGGCTTGTATCCAGAGAGTGGGGTGAAGGTGTTATCTCCTTCTGATCCTTTTATATTAGAGGGAAATGGCTACTAAACCCAAGTGAGTCCTTTTGTAAACTTCTTTTATTTTGAAATAAGTATTTTTTATAGTGAGTATAATGGAAAAACACATTTTGAAACAGTAAAATGTAAGAAACACAAAGGCAAACAGATCTTGGTGGCTCTTTCCCAGAGAGCATGTGTGTGGGGGTGGGGGGTGGGGGTGACATAATTAACACCTTCAATTCTTTTAGTTGAGATGGGAATGGCCAGTAAGCAAAACTGAGACCTTTTGCCACGTTTCCTAGATTTGTGGGGGAGGGTGGGGCATTTTATATAACAGCTTGAAACACTAATTCAGAGCATTCAGTTGTGTAACACAGTTTAAATAACCTTTAAAATGCTTTGAAACATAATCCGGATGAATCAGATAATGCAGTATATTATATAAGAACATGAGTACAGGGGCAGAGGAAAATAATTTTCTTGGGTGGCGAAAGCCAGTGTACCTTTTTGGCTAGGCTTATATAGGCCCTAGGGCCAATAGCCTAGTACCTACCTATGAACCTATGGAATGCACAAGTTAAGTCAGATATTGAAGAACCCACAGAAATACTTCAGCACCATAGGATTTTACTGCACACTTTCAACAGCAAGAGGGCACAGCAAAAATTATTTATTTATTATTTATTTGCTGTTGGTTTGCCCTGATGGTCCATTGGGTCAATAAGAACCCATTTTCAATGGAGTCCTGGGGAGAAAAGCTCCATTAAAGTCAATACTACTATCAGAGTTATAGGTTACATAATAGTGCAGAAGTACAGATTAAATCATAGCAATTAAAGATACAATTCATGAAATTTCACAATAAATGTTACAAACATAAATAAATATTTACAAATATATATGTTCCTACTGTAGAAATATGACAGCAGGGCAAAGAACACATGCGATGCTAGAGTTTGCAAATAGGGAAGACAGAGCAGGGAGAAATGAACCAAGAGACCTAGAGGGGAGGGGTTGGGAGAAAAAAGAGAGAAGAAAGGAGGAGAGGAGGTGGATGGGTGAGGAAGACGTGTAAGAGGAGACTAGGGAGGGAGGAGTAGGCAGAAAAAGTTATGTGGGGTGGGAGCAGGAAATTCTAAAACTATAAGCCCCATACAAGCAGACACAGCTCTCACACACACACACACACACACACACACACACACACACACACACACACACACATATATATGTGTGTGTGTGTGTGTGTGTGTGTGTGTGTGTGTGTGTGTGTGTGTGTGTGTGTGTATGTACTTATGGTAAACCTACATTATGCATATGATCATAGGAGATTACTAGGCGTATGGCCCTGGGGCTCTTACAAGCCTAGCCAAGAGTTTATACCCAAAAATAAACCTCACTCGGCACTTGTCGCCCCTGTCAATGAGGGACACAACTGGAACCCTTGGGACAAATTTGTGGTTTCCCATCCACTCATCAATGATTCACTTGAAGAGAGAGTGGGCGGCACAGTGGTGCAGCGGTTAACGTTGTTGCCTCACAGCAAGAGGTTCTCCGATTCGATTCTCGGCTGGGATGCCTTCTGTGTGGAGTTTGCATGTTCTCCCTGTGTTCGCGTGGGTTTCTTCCGGGTACTCCGGTTTCCTCCCACATTCCAAAGACATGCATCTGGAGTGTTTCTCCCCGGGCCTCCGCTGAAAACAGGCTCTGTGGAGCCTAGTCGAACATTCCCGGTCAACAAATGTTAAATAAATAAAAAAATAAAAGAGGGTCAGGGAGGTACTCTGTTTGACATGTATGGGAAGTCTATTCCAGAGATGGGGCAGCCTCTGGGAGACAACCCTGTCTCTCCAGCAGGTTTTGTTGATGTAACATATTAGATGCAGGCCTTTTGACTGGGTAATGTGCAAGGGCAGGTTCTGAGATTGCCTTGTAGGTGAGACACAGATCACCTCTGAGCAATCTGTATGATAACAAGTAAAATGATAGTGATTTGAGCCTGTCTGCATATGACAGGTATTGGAGGCCATGGATTTTCTTTGTGAGGTATTTCTGTGGTCTTTCCAGTTGGTGCAAATGTTTTGAGAGGTACACACCAAACCGGGTGTTATACTCAATTATTGGTCTAATGAGGGAGGAGTACACGGAGGTAATAACCTCCTTTTTTCTGGATGCAATCCCTTTACTTATGAGATGAACCAAGTAAAAGGCTTTTCTGACCACTGCTGCTACATGATGGTCGAATGTGAGGTTGTTGTTAACCTTGTTTGTAAGGCAAACACCTTAACAATTAGGCCATCCTCCCAACACTTTACAATCCCTTTACTTATGAGATGAACCAAGTAAAAGGCTTTTCTGACCACTGCTGCTACATGATGGTCGAATGTGAGGTTGTTGTTAACCTGAGTACCCGGGTCTCTCACCACAGGTTGTGTGGTTAGGGGTTGCCATTGATGTGGTAATCAGTAGGGGCCATGTTTTTCCCGAATGGTATGATGATACATTTTTTTGGTTTAGCTTGAGGCCACAACTTTGGCACAAGTCATTAGTTGCTGTGAGACCCTCTTGAAGTATGTAAACATAATTTGGGGAGTCAATGGCGGCACCCAACTTACAATCGTTTGCAAACTTGGTCAGCCACATGTCCTTTGTCTTTGCCTGGACCTCTGAGAAATAGATGCCAAGCAGTAGGGGTCCCAGGACAGATCCCTCGGGATCTCCACTAGTGGCAGGTCTGCTATCAAAGGTGGAGGCACTTATTTTGACCTTGAGTGTGCTGTCAGTGAGCCAGTTGACCACCCACCTGATGATATAGGGATTTACACCAAGTTGTATTAGCTTTTTGATGATTCCAGAGTGGGGGATTGTGTCAAAGGCCATGGCCAAGTCAAAGTAAACTGTATGTACTGACTTTCCCTCATCCAGGGGGTTGCTGACAGTCTCAGAGAAGTCAACCAGATTCAACAGGCCAGATCTTCCCTTGACATATCCAAACTTGGTGGGATCAAGTGCTTGGAGATTGTCAATGTCCTTGTTTATGAGATCCATAATAATACACTCCATGGCTTTACAGATCAGACTTGTTAAGCTAATGGGGTGATAGTTTCCAGGATCAGTAGTGGCACCACCTTTGTGCAAAGGGATGATAATGGCAGTTCTCCACTCTGCTGGGATGAAGCCTGTAGTTAGGCTGTGGTTGAATAAGGTGCTCAATGGCAAACCAGTTCTTGCTGGAGATGGTGTACAATACAGCTTGAGATGCTATCAGTTCCCATGGAAGCTGTGTTCTTTGCCTTGGATAGGGTCTTTAACACTTGACCTATGGAAATTTGAGGTGTGAGATGACTATCAGGGATGTTGAAAGGTCCTTTGGGGGGGGGGCAGGGGGTTGACGTTTGCACTAGACCTATCTGCTAGCAGGTTGGCTAAGCCAACAAGATCAGTGTAAGTGATACTGTTAAGTACTAATTCAGAACAAACCTGGGCTTTGCCATGGAGGTTCCTGATGTAACTGAAGAAGGCTTTGTGGTTTCCCTTTGTTTTGGAGGCTAGTTTCAATTCATATTTGGCTGTGGAGGTTTTCACTAGTGATCTAATTAGCTTGTTGAGGCTAAGGAGGGAGTTTTTCCAATGTGGAATTTGTTCCTTTTTACCCTTGGACAACAGTTTCTTCCTTTTGTTGTAAAGCCTGTTGATAGAGGATGTCCACCATGTAGGTTTGTGTTTATTTGAGAAGCAGGTTTTAGATCTGTTGGGTTTGGCTGAGTCCATGCAGTTGTGCAGGTGCTTGTATACTGCACAGGCATACTCTTCAGCATAGCTGTCTGCATCCTTTGGGGGGGGGGTGTAAAGCTACATATACTCTCCCTTAGGATGTTGTAGTCAGCTTTTGAGAAGCCTATTAGCTTGATTATGGCTGGGAGGGCGTGGTTGGGTGGGATAGAAACTTTGAATGAGACAGTCTGATTATCTGATCTCACCAGGGAAGAACATACTATGGGAGGGGTGCAGTGGTCACCCATGTTGGTGAGAACCAAGTCCAGAATGTTATCTCCCCTTGTGGGGGATGAGACGAGCTGTTCTAGTGATTTAGAAGTGATGATGTCAAGGAATCATTGCGTGAGTGCATTAGTGCAGGAATAGTTCACCCAATCTATGGTGGGGAAGTTGAAGTCACCAAGGATCAGGATGTTAGGGGTACCTTGATGGAGTCAAGTAGATCCAGGTAAGAGGAGTGGGTGTCCTGAGTCATGGAGGGGGGTCTATAGCTGGCTATAACTTTGATGGGTATCTTGCCAACTGCATATAGAACTGCAATGCCCTTTTAAGATGGACCTGAGAAGCATAAGGGTGAAAGCATTTCCAAATATTTACTTGATGACCGAATTCTGTCCTTGTCTGTCCTGTTTTATTTTTTAAAAAAGTTTTTCCTCCTTTAAGTTGAGCTAAGGTGGTGGTTTATCACCTTTGTTATGCACTGTTTAAGAGAGATACCTTACCGTGCTAACATTTAAAATAATGTAAGATTGTGTAATGTCAGGTTAATATGGAGACACCAGGCCTCGTTTCATTACTTATACAAATGGTGGCTTCATTTTCTACCATCCAAACTGTCTCTCTGTAGGCAGACCTGGTACCCCCCCTTGGAAGCATATAATTTAAGCTGCTCAGTTGTCAAACAACACTCATCCATTATTCAATAAAGATCTGCTTAAACCCTAAACTGGATTGTTTTTCCTCTGCAAGAGGAGTTTATTTATTTTTGCTAAGTTTTTCTAAGTTAGCTGTGGCCAGGATCTGTATTCCTAATCTTTAATATGTAATTTAGGATTCCAAGAGTGCTTCCAACCCAGTGCAAATTCTAATCAAAGGACTGATGCAAAGCAGTCAAGCACAACTTCTTACTGCTAAGTGTCATCAATTTGGATTCTAAAAACATTTTAGTTCAAAAATGCAATAGTCAGAAAAAAATCTAACTTAGTGTACTACAGCACTGAGGAACTGTTTTCAAAACATGTATTCCGATCTTTGTTTGCAGTGCATGACCCACATACTTCACATGATGAAGCCTGCATGCTTACCCATGTTATGTGCAGGTTGCTCTTATTTGCATCAGTTATCTAAAAGGCTGCATTTCTGTGAGATAAAAGAAACTGCTCTCCCTTTGTCTTAAGGTTTTTTGCCTTTTACCAGAAAAATGCCCATTGGTTTGTGTGGTAATACATAAAATAAATGCTCATTGTCCACAAGAATACCATCTAAAAAGGCTCCCTGGCAACCATGGTATCCCTGGTTATCAAATAACAAATAAAAATAAATAAATAGTAGATCATGTGACTGTACCATCAGCATTTATACAGTAAGCAAGTTAGACGGAGATGTAACTACTGGAAGTGTTTTGACACTTTTGGATGTCCAAATGAGATCCTTTAATTCAAGTTAAACTCATTGTTTAAATCTACATGTCTGCTGTCATCTAGAAAAGAAATCACTGGTGTACAGTGACAGGTAAAGCATTCAGGCTGCTGATAAGATGACAGACTACACAGAGTGCATCAATAGTTTTATATGGGATATTTTATTTTAGTTTTATTTTACATTTGTTTACTGAGCACATTGACCATTTGAAGGTACAGCCCAGGTTAATTTGTATCATTAAAGTAAATTATTATAAGAAATGTATCTAGTTTAATAAAGTATTTACTGTGTTTTCTATGCTTTTTAGCTGGTGGACCTCTTCCTGGAAAACTTCAACAAGCTCTTATGCCAAATGTTGAATATGCTGTTTGCAGACAGAGTGACTGGTGGGGTTCAAGTGTGAAAAGTACCATGGTTTGTGCTGGTGGGGACACCAAAGCTGGTTGTAATGTAAGTATAGCATAAACTGATCAACATGGATTTGTCTGACACTGGAACAGGTGGTCGTGTTTTTATTTCTTTATTCAGCAAAAGTGTCTAAAAAATAAGGCTCTTGTTAATATAAAACACACTTCTGGGTGATATCTGAGCTGCAATTTTAGTTATTAAATCACTTGGATATTTATTTATTTATTTATTTATT
The DNA here is from genome assembly GCF_019279795.1 of Protopterus annectens. Taxonomy (NCBI): domain Eukaryota; kingdom Metazoa; phylum Chordata; order Ceratodontiformes; family Protopteridae; genus Protopterus; species Protopterus annectens. The sequence goes on from NC_056729.1 coordinate 1,772,134,224, forward strand.
TATTCATTTATTTGTTTGTTTGTTTGTTTTTGTTCTGTTGGTTGGTTGGCTAGTTACTTGTTTTTTGTTGACTGAGTAGGTAAGTTGGCATAAAGACCTGGTGACGTGATGACCTGGGACAAAAAGACATTGACAAACATTCAGTGATATTAGAATTTAATGGATATAATAAAATATTACAGATTTATTTGGTGTTAAAAGCTATTCCCTTTAAATATAGAAATTAATTCAATAGACAGAGCACTGATTTCATAACATATCGGATTTGTTGATACATATATGTTAACGTGCATATGAACTATAGACTATAAAGTTGGTGTGACATCACTTTATGGTAACTTCATAATTCTGACAGGTGATTCCATCTCACTTTGATAAAAGGAAATGTCCATGCCTTTATTTGATTTATAGGTACTTACTAGGTAATGACCTGTGAAGATCGTAAGAAGCCTAGCCCATGATAGTTTCTACCCAAATGAAACTAAGTTTGCATTTTGCAGTGCATATCTATACCACAATGTATAATCTTCAATCATCTTTATATACCATAGTAATTTCATTTATTAAATTTAAGTTACATTCAGTTTCATGTTGAAATTTCCTTTAATCACTACAGAAATGAAATGAATGCTGTAATTCTAATCCAATGTCTATGTGTCTTTTTATATCTTCTTTAAATCTATGGCTGTCTGGGGTCCTTTTCAATAACAATCATCTCATGGTCCACACTGCACTGTATGATTGAGCTCACTTAGTGACCTTATCAGATATTATTGTCTGAATGTGCAAGGAATAAATGATTATTTCTCAGTGGTGACACACTGTTAACCTCAGATAAATATTGTTCTTCCTGTTCTGACTTACCTCACTGTGTGATGCACTACAACCCAAGCAATGCTTTCCTGTCCCACATAAATAACAGTAACAATCATTAAACCTCGATAAGTAACTTTGTTTACATAAATTATATCAATCACAGGCTCATAGTGACAAGACTCACCCCCGGATTTACTAAACTTCCATGCAGGACTAATTTAGTCCTGCATGGAAGCGTCAGTTTAGGAGGAGGATGGCAGCGCGCCATGCATATTAATGAAGGCACGCTGCCTGAACTCCTAATGCTACACGGAGCGTGGGCGAGTGCAGGGGGCGTGTCTGAGAGCAGAGCTCTCAGAATAAACACGCCCCTGCAAAGTAGAACAGAAGAAAGTGTAAATAAATAAGCGAGACCGCTCATAGGTGTCTGCATATCCCCACCAACAGTCCCCATGTGTTCAACAGCAATAGTACATTTAAATAAAATGAAGAAACCCTGTTATTTATTTTTTTTAAAACCCCAAGTACAGCTAACCATAGGTGCGCGGGTGTGCCCATCGCCTAGCCATGGTTAAAGCAGCTGAAAAGGCTGAAGAGGATCACAAGGAATATATATGCAGTATATATATAACAGGCATTCCCGGTTTGAGTCCCACTGCAGCACATGTAATTTTCCATGTGAAATCTGAATATGAACATAATTTTACATCTTTATGCCATATAACCTACATAACAACATTTAAATGTGAACTGGAGTACCGCATGAAATGCACATGTGAAGTGTCCGTGTCATAATGAATAAGGCACTAGTAAGCAGGTTTAAGCACAAATAAGCAGTAGTAAGCATATATAAGCACTAGTAAGTGTATTTAAGTGTGTTTGTGTGGGGGGTAAGCATTGCCTACACAGATTAAGCAAGGTAGAAGCTAGCTGAGTGTAAGAAACAGTAACCGGAGGTTAGCAGTGCTTACCATTGCGCAAACTTTATAACTGCTTTAAAGTAAATAAAATAGGCCCCCATAGTATAAACATTTTAAACTATACACAGTGATACTTACAAGTGCAATAAATAACTGTTTCCAAAAGAGAATATATAACCAAGATATGTGGGGGGCTTCACCTCCACACCTCCCCAATGTGGGGAGTTATGCCCCCCACTCCCCCCTTACTTTATATACTAACTCCAGGGTTGAACTATAGTGGAGAAAAGGCCATTTATGACTTTCAATGAAATTAGTTTCAGTCAAGTGAGTTTTCAGTGAAGTGAGCTTTCAGTAAAGTGGTCCTAACAATTTCATTTTCAATCAAGTGAGTTTTCAATCAACCGTAGTTGACCCATATATACATAGGTTCATAGGTAGGTACTAGGCTATCGGCCCTAGGGCCCATACAAGCCTAGCCAAAAAATGTAACCTGGCTTTCGCCACCCAAGAAAATTATTTTCCTGTGCCCCTGTCGAGCAGAACCACAGACATGATCCCGGGGTGAATTTCCCATTTCCCATCCAATCATCAGGATTTTTTCTTGAAGAGTGCTAATGAGGAGCTCTGTTTGACATAGATAGGTAGTCTGTTCCAGAGTATGGGAAGTCTCTGGGACAGGAATCTATCCCTCCAGCATGTTCTGTTTATTGTGGTGACAAGGTTTAGGTCCCTAGAGCGTGTAGCTCGGAGGGATTGGGATTTCTTTAAGTGGAGCATTTCCAAGAGCTTTGGGTTTGACATAGCTTTGTATGTTAGGCAGAGATCGCCCTGAGTAGGCGATATGCAATGGAGTAAAGATGTAGTTTTTTGAGACGGTCTGCATAGGGCATCTGTTTGAGGCCAGTAATCCTCTTTGTGAGGTATTTCTGTGGTCTTTCCAGTTGTAGATGTCTTGTGATGTACATACCAAAAGGGGCGTTGTACTCTATAATGGGTCTAATGAGTGATGCATAGAGGGGAACAATGACCTCTTTTTTTCTGGATGAGAATCCTTTTGTGATGAGATGAGCCACGTAGAAGGATTTCCTGACCACTGTGGCGATGTGATTATCAAAGGAGAGACTATTGTCCACCTGTGTCCCAAGGTCTCTTATTACATTTTCGGCATTAAGTAGACTACCAGCTATGTGGTAGTTCATGGGTACAGAGTTTTTACCAAAGAGGATGACAATACACTTTTTGGCATTGAGCTTCAGGCCATGGCTTTGACACCAAGTTTCTGTTTCAGTGAGGTCCTTTTGTAGTTTGTCCACATTGTTAGGAGTTTCGATTATGGCTCCTAGTTTGCAGTCATCTGCAAACTTTGTTAGCCAAAGACCTTCTGTGTTGGCCTGCACTTCAGAGAAGTAGATACCAAACAGGAGAGGATCCAGGACTGAAACCTGTGGTACTCCACTTGTCACTGGTCTGATGTCGGATTTGGAATCCGCTACTTTCACAGTGTGGGTTCTGTCCGTGAGCCAGTTGGCAACCCATCTTGTGACATAGGGATTTATACCTAGTTTAGTGAGCTTATCTATAATTCCAGAGTCGGGGATGGTGTCGAAAGCCTTGGCGAGATCTAGATAAGCAATGTGAACCATTTTACCCTCATCTATGGCTTTGATGTCTGCTTCAAAGAAGTCAATCAGGTTTAGGAGACATGATCTGCCTTTTATATATATATATATATATATATATATATATATATATATATATATATATATATACACACACACACACATACATAGGTATATACGGACATACATCTGTAGATAATGGGGAAATAAGAAAACATATATGTCCTCATGCTGCAACGTTAATGGGGTTGAGAGGCCACACACAATATACGTCTGTTACGTATAAGTATACCCTCTAGCCAAGCACGACCCCCCTGTAATACAGTACCAAGTGTTGCAGATCCTATAACCAGGACTTGACATGACATGGCCATCCCTAGGATACATATACACAGACACATATATGCAGATACAGGTATATATATATAAATATATATATATATCTATATATATATATATATATATATATATATATATATATATATATATATATATATGCATATATATGTAATTACACATACACATGCACAGAGATTTGTACAGTAATATATATATGTAGTACGTGCACACAATATGGAGCAGTCAGTATTCCTACAGCCAGCACCTTACCAACTGGAAACTGTATGAGCCACCCATATGAATGACATTCATAGCCTGCAACATATACCCACAGAGATATCAAAGGGTATAACACCGCACACAGGTGTGCATAAATGAATGTGAAAGCTGTATTTGTGTACAATGACAGTTGTACATGCCATGTCATATAGTTGTTTAGACACTGACATCCATATGAGCAGTGTAATGCAGCTGTGAAACAGTCATACTAAGACAGCAGTCTGGAAAGGTTGGCTTATGTTGCTGTCCAGGCCGAGGCCTCCAAGTAGTACATTAGTAATGACAGACTGGGCCACAGCATACCAGACAATCACCAGTACGTAATGCAGATGTATAGGTCAGCAGCCTCTAACTACACTCTGTACACAATCCCTAGGGGGGACAGACCCCAGATGACACAATGGGATGTATCTGTTACATAACAAGGCATACCTGACACCATCACAATCACACTGACAAACAGAGCATCCCGTATGGCAGGAGGTAGTAGGCCTGCATTTAACCAAAGTGGATTGTATGGTAAAGTACATCCAGATACCTTAAGGCAGCCTATCCCAGATACCCACACATGTTGTAACAGCCTTGCTCAGTCATGGTGCACCCCCCTACACTCACTATTACTGGGCCCTATACCACTGTAACGTACACTGGCCTCTGGAGTGCATTAGGGCACACGTATTGTGTAGGTGAAACCCACACATATATGGCCCCAACCCCCCAGTATGTGTGGGGGACACAACAGCAGTGGAGTGATGTCAGGAATGACAGCATGACATACACCCAGCCCACTACATAACAACTCCTGACAGCATGTCATATGTGAAAAGCCTGGTATGTAGGCGGAGGACAGAGGCTGGAACACAGGCACACATGTGTACAACTGTTGTCATACAGTAAGCAAGACATTTATATGTGTACATATCTATATGGATATATGTATACTTATATATACATATATGTTCACCATATGTCCTGCACATGGAGTGGAGCCCTACCTCAGCCCCAGTAGTGCCAACCTCTCAGTATATTTGTAGACTATTGCTACTGTAATAGGGATTGTCTTCACAAAAATGGTGTGTGTGGGAGGCCACATCTGCTGTTAACATGTGCGCCATTGTCTACTTACAGACATCCTATGGTCATCATAGTACAGTACCACTCCTAGCACACTAACGCCCCTGTGGACTACAGCTGCGATATGGCCAATATAGGTGGACAGTCTGACACACTCGGTTCAGTCCAGGGGTATACACAGAACCCCTTCATGCAAGACAGGTGGACCAGGCCTGTCAATGTGGATGTTACCAGCTATGTAGATGGGTATAACACGTACATATTGATATACATTTGCCCCCATAGGTTATGCATTCATACACCCCTGTCTGTCCTGACACATAATAATTTATTTATTTATTTATTTTATTTTACATTTGTTGACCGGGCTAGTCTAACTGGATACATGTCCATTTTCAGTAGAGGCCCGGGGAGAAAAGCTCCAAGCATCTGCAGAGAGTAAATAATACAATATATAGTAATAGTCAAGTGGATTACAGTACATTAGCTACATTGTGCATTAACTAGATAGGTAGAAAAAAAATGTTTACAGAGTAGGTTAGTAGCTTTAAGCTAAGATTAAATACAGTAAACAGTAATCAAAAAGAAGCTGTGAACCAACCACCAGGACCAATCAGCTGGGAATTCCTATAGCTCAAATAGCTAAAACGAAGGTATCCACCAGATTAGACAGCCAAAATAGTCCATAAACTGCACGTAAAAGTACTATTCTTTCATTGAAACGAAAAGATGCTACTCCATCAAAAAATTGAGCTATCTTTTATTGGAAAACAAACAGAAATAAGCGCTTTCACGCGGTTAAAACCACGCTTCATCAGATTTCATTAGTACACTGCATAAGCTTAAACATTTATAGTGCCAAAGGCGGGAAAAAACATCAATTAGCAGGCCAATTAATCAATGAATCAAGTCATATGCATGTTGCTATGCAACTATTATACTAAAAGCACATCAACATTGAAAACAACAATATGAAAAGCATAAATAGGTATATAAACCTGCAGTTCAAATATATACATCAGAATATAAAATTTAAAACCATCCAATATTCCTGATCCAACTCATTCACTTGTAATCCACATTATCAGTCTCAATTTGTGATATGGCACATCAATCTTATGATGATATTCAAAGAACTTTCCTCGTAGATGGCGTATTTAAACAAGAACACTGTGTTTGGTAAATTTTCAAAGTAAATCTTACGTTCATTACAGTTTAGACTATAGTTACTGCTCTAGTAAAAGCGAAGCTGTTTACCTGGCTATAAATAATCAATCATTAACCTAAATACTTCCATGGTGGAATGCTGAAAAATTATCCTTTCACAAAACACATCCGCTTTAAGAGTATATTTACATATAATTACCATTCTCAGCATACACGAATATAAAGAATGTAATGATCAGAACGATCACATTCGTTCATCCATTCTGTTTCAAATTGCAATATTTGTTCCAATGGAAACAGAGCTGTAGATCGAGCTATGTATATATAGTTGTATGCCTGGATATCTATGCTCTGAGTGAAATACTGCAAGGATGTTCCACCGCAAACACCTCCACGTAGGAGGGCGTGGATACAAAAAACATGCGTAAGCACGTAGATATAGAGTATAAGCATTCAATCATAATGTTTATGTAAAACAAACTAATTTTATGTTAAGCTTCATTGTATGAAGCAATACCTGGCTTACATTACCAACAAGCCAAAGACACAGTTCAGGAACTAGGTTCTAAATAATACGTGATCATGCCAAAAAGCTATCGCCAATGAGACCAAACACAAATAAATACAAAACCAAAACAGCGACACTGATTCAACCAATCAATGAAAACCACACTTCATTCCACGGTGAACACAAAGACTCCAAACAGGCACTATTCATATATGTAACACTCAAATATTAAATACATAAAATATAAAAAATATAAAAAATATATATATAAATGCCAAAAAATATATATAATGAATGCAATGAATGGAAAAATAAATAAAAACAACAATAGTGTTCAGTCCATAGAGAAACTTATGTGTAGTCACAAATGACTATATATACCCGGACTGACATTGTCCCTTCCTTACAGGCACATTAAACACAAAACCTTATGAGCAGGCATTGTATGTGCACATAAAAAAGTTTTTTAAAATCATACATAAAAATATATATAATGGGTTGTGCAATATGTGCAATCAATAAATATGATGTAGGATAACATATAAAAAATGAATAATTAAATAACAATAATCATATTCACTCTATAAGCACCCTTGTATACTGACATTAAACCATGGGCACTCAATATATTCATGAATGCCCAACAACCAATATTGACTGGAAGATCAATCATAAATCTGATACATATCTACATATTATGACTTAAATCAAGGGTCCTTATAATCACCTTTTACCAGTCGTGATAAGCACAGACCCTGGTCTTAGCTATATCTAAATAAAACAGAAATTCTAATCTGAGTTGTGTATACCTGATCTGGGAACATCAAGATCGAAAAGCAAAAGACGTATGTAAGAAGGCAATAGTGTATATTGCATATTACATTAATACATGGATGTGGAGAATGAATGTAAAAAAGCTCAAATAAAAAACTAAATCAAAAATTGATGCATATGAACAAAAAATAAAAAATGTGAATATGTAAAAATGTGAATATATAAAAACTGCCCACAAATGTGTTAGTAGGATCTAATTTGGGCATAAATTCAGAGCTAGTGATAAAAATATATATAGTGCTTTCTATACAGAACTGAGAATTAATGTTGGAGACTATTAACGTGATAGAAGCACTGGTTTCATAGATATAGAACTGTTAATTCCTGGTGCTAAGTGAGCTCCCAGTTTCAATATCCAGTGTAATTCAGTGGTGGCCAGATTGTTTTCCTTGTTGCCTTCTCTATTGCTGTCATTCACTATTTGCAAGACCCTAAAGGTAAAGGAATGTGACGGATACTCAATCACATGCTTTGCTAGTGCATTAGTCTCCACCCTCTTTCTAATGTCATATAGATGATTATAAATGCGTTCATGTAGTTTCCTTTTAGTTAGGCCTACATAGAACGCTGCACATCTAATACAAGTGGCAAGATATATAACATTATTAGAGTTACAGTTAGCAAAGAAGTGTGGTGTAAATATATAATTCATGGTTGGATGTTCAAAGGACTGTTCCTTTGTAATATACTTGCATCTATTACATCCATAACAAGGAAAGGTACCTTGCTTGTGTGAGATGACCGGAGTCATTTTCTGACCTTATTGAGTGCCCATGGTTTAATGTCAGTATACAAGGGTGCCTATAGAGTGAATATGATTATTGTTATTTAATTATTCATTTTTTATATGTTATCCTACATCATATTTATTGATTGCACATATTGCACAACCCATTATATATATTTTTATGTATGATTTTAAAAAACTTTTTTATGTGCACATACAATGCCTGCTCATAAGGTTTTGTGTTTAATGTGCCTGTAAGGAAGGGACAATGTCAGTCCGGGTATATATAGTCATTTGTGACTACACATAAGTTTCTCTATGGACTGAACACTATTGTTGTTTTTATTTATTTTTCCATTCATTGCATTCATTATATATATTTTTTGGCATTTATATATATATTTTTATATTTTTATATTTTATGTATTTAATATTTGAGTGTTACATATATGAATAGTGCCTGTTTGGAGTCTTTGTGTTCACCGTGGAATGAAGTGTGGTTTTCATTGATTGGTTGAATCAGTGTCGCTGTTTTGGTTTTGTATTTATTTGTGTTTGGTCTCATTGGCATAGCTTTTGGCATGATCACGTATTATTTAGAACCTAGTTCCTGAACTGTGTCTTTGGCTTGTTGGTAATGTAAGCCAGGTATTGCTTCATACAATGAAGCTTAACATAAAATTAGTTTGTTTTACATAAACATTATGATTGAATGCTTATACCTATATCTACGTTACGCATGTTTTTGTATCCACGCCCTCCTACGTGGAGGTGTTTGCGGTGGAACATCCTTGCAGTATTTCACTCAGAGCATAGATATCCAGGCATACAACTATATATACATAGCTCGATCTACAGCTCTGTTTCCATTGGAACAAATATTGCAATTTGAAACAGAATGGATGAACGAATGTGATCGTTCTGATCATTACATTCTTTATATTCGTATGCTGAGAATGGTAATTATATGTAAATATACTCAAAATGAGGATGTGTTTTGTGAAAGGATAATTTTTCAGCATTCCACCATGGAAGTATTTAGGTTAATGATTGATTATTTATAGCCAGGTAAACAGCTTCGCTTTTACTAGAGCAGTAACTATAGTCTAAACTGTAATGAACGAAGATTTACTTTGAAAATTTACCAAACACAGTGTTCTTGTTTAAATACGCCATCTACGAGGAAAGTTCTTTGAATATCATCATAAGATTGATGTGCCATATCACAAATTGAGACTGATAATGTGGATTACAAGTGAATGAGTTGGATCAGGAATATTGGATGGTTTTAAATTTTATATTCTGATGTATATATTTGAACTGCAGGTTTATATACCTATTTATGCTTTTCATATTGTTGTTTTCAATGTTGATGTGCTTTTAGTATAATAGTTGCATAGCAACATGCATATGACTTGATTCATTGATTAATTGGCCTGCTAATTGATGTTTTTTCCCGCCTTTGGCACTATAAATGTTTAAGCTTATGCAGTGTACTAATGAAATCTGATGAAGCGTGGTTTTAACCGCGTGAAAGCGCTTATTTCTGTTTGTTTTCCAATAAAAGATAGCTCAATTTTTTGATGGAGTAGCATCTTTTCGTTTCAATGAAAGAATAGTACTTTTACGTGCAGTTTATGGACTATTTTGGCTGTCTAATCTGGTGGATACCTTCGTTTTAGCTATTTGAGCTATAGGAATTCCCAGCTGATTGGTCCTGGTGGTTGGTTCACAGCTTCTTTTTGATTACTGTGTTTCCGTTTTGGTGAGTGAACCATTCAACGAGTTTTATCGGCTCTTCACATTGTTTCTGTTGCTCCTTTTTGGTCGGTATACTTCGTACACCATGGACTCAGCCGTCTACTCTGAACCGGAGTCGAGGGATACAGTGTTTGCGTGGAAAAGTTTATTGCATTCCAATGATAACCCTTTATTGTCTCTGGACCTCATGAAAGATTTGAATGTTGCACAGCCTCAAACGAATGGTGAGAATCTTACAGAATTTTTTCCTATGCTGAAAATGTTTGAAGATAATCTCTACCAGTTACAGAAGTATGTTTGGCAGCGGCTTCATTTGGAAGCATGTTTACATTTTAAAATAGTCCCCAGGGGCATGAGGGTATTTTGTATGCCCACGTATGGGGACTCACATCCTCAACTGTTAAAACGTTGGCAAGATCTAAATATTGAACTTGGGTTCAGCTATGCCAAACTGCTAATTGACTACTTCTTACCCTTAGAAAAGGAGCTAAGGGATAAGACTGATACTTTATATAAACAGCTGACTGAACGTTTTACTTCCAGTTTTTGTAATGATAAAATCAAACATCTACTTTCACTAATTAATTTGTTCAGCGATAGACTGAAAACTACCAAACAAAAGAAATTGACCAGGGACTTTAATGACTTTAAAAGGGGTCAGGTCTTTATTTGGCCATGACATCAAGCCACACAGAGTGTCAACAATGTAGCTGTTGCTGAGAACCCGGACAGGCCTATCCCCTCCAGTTCCAGCTATGCTCGGGTTGTGCAGCCTGCGCATCTTTTACATTCTCATTCCACACATGAGGAGGAGGCCTCTTCGAATGCAGCGTATAACGCTCCATCAGCTATTGAACTGACTGATACACCTCCTCCCAATCAGGAAGCCTTAAATGCTCGCCCTCTTATACATCCAACGGGTACGATCCCGAAGAATACTACTACAATGACTTCCTCTACTGGTGCTTTTTTACCGTACCTAAAGAAGCAGGTGAACCAATACAACAGAGGGAGATCTCGCAGCAGAGACTCCCGCAAAAGAAAGAACTCGGGGGAACAATACCCTCTGAACAGACGAAAGAAGAATTGACACATGATATTCTGTTTAATCTTTCTAGTGTTCCTTTGGATCCTCACAGTATTAGCGTACTGAATAGAGGTCTTAACTTTATACCAGCTGTGAATGCCAAATTAACAGAAACTTTGATAGATCTGAGAATGTTCTGTAGGAATTTAAGTTTAAAGATATTTTTTAAGATTGAAGTGCTTGATAGAAATGATATCCCAGGTAAACCATGTTATAAGACTAACAGCACATTTATACCTCCTATGCTTCCTCATGTGGAATGCTTCTTGAAAGCGTGTGAGCACCAGTATTACAGAATGTTCCATAATAAAGACAAGGCTGGGAGATATTTCAATCTCACACCCCTTGAATTTCACAGCCTAAATTATCTCAAGCAAGATTCTAGGGTAGCAATAAAACCGGCTGACAAAGGAGGAGGGATAGTTGTGCTAGATACTGATGAATACCTAAGAGGTATGACAGCCTTACTTTCTGAGGAAGAAACTTATACAACTATCACTCACAGGGAGGTAGTGCAAGTTATAAATAGTGTGCATGACACCATCTATGACTTAGTCATATGTCGTCAGGTCAGCCAAGAAGTTTACAATTTTCTATACATAGAGTTTCCTGTCATACCCATCATCAAGGGCCTCCCTAAAATACATAAGGAGGTCTCACCGATACCATATAGACCTATAGTATCAGGTGACAACTGGGTCACAGCTCATATATCTAAATTCATTGAGGACATGTTGCGACCAATTGCGAATCAATATCCCACCATATTAAGAGACACATATGATCTCTTAGATACCATCAAGGACATCAAGTTAGACATGAGTAAGCAGTATACATTTATTACTCTGGATGTCAAGAGCCTATTTACATCAATACCTAATATTGAAGGGATGGACAGCATCCGACAGCTCTTGAGCAAAGAGACTTCATTTAGTAATGATAGGAACATCTTGATAAGTCAACTACTTGAACTCATCCTTTATAATAATGTGTTCTTGTTTGGTGACAGGTATTACTTACAGAAATGGGGGGTGGCCATGGGCACCCCCTGTGCTAATACCTATGCTAACTTGGTGGTCCTGTGGTGGGAGAAGCAGTTTCTTTTTCCTCATGAGAAATTTAGATATATTAAATTGTATAGGCGTTTTGTGGATGATATCATTATCATATGGGAAGGGAATATATCTACTTTTGAAGGTTTCCTTAGTTACCTAGAAACTACCACTAGTTTCTTAAGATTTACCCTTGAGTCATCCACTACTGCAATCAACTTATTAGATGTGACACTTAGTTTCACCACTGAAGGGGGTATTATTTCATCTTTATATAGGAAACCTCTGTGGCACAATTCACTACTGACCTTTGACAGCATGCACCCCAGGCATGTGTTTCAGGGAATAATTAAAAGTCAATTCTTAAGAATTATGAAACTCTGTAGTAGAGAAGTTGATATCATGAGAGAGGCTTTGATATTAGAAAATTTATTTATAAATAGAGGCTACGATCCTGCAATGGTTGGGCATATTAAGTATAAAACGTTGGGGAATATATTACATATGGAATCCCATGGAGTAAAACCAACAACTCAGGTGATCAGGAATTATAGAAAGGCCAATTCTACTCACAGGAATTTGGTCAAATATGTTATCACCTATACCAGCGATATTAATAGGATACAGCAGGTTATTCGTGATAACTGGCACATATTGACCATAGATCCCATGACCAACAGGTTTATAGGTGAAAATCCAGTGTTCCTCTATAAGAATAGTAAGAACTTAAAACGGATCCTTTGTGCAGATACACATATCACAGTGGAAGGTCAGAAAATGACTCTGGTCATCTCACACAAGCAAGGTACCTTTCCTTGTTATGGATGTAATAGATGCAAGTATATTACAAAGGAACAGTCCTTTGAACATCCAACCATGAATTATATATTTACACCACACTTCTTTGCTAACTGTAACTCTAATAATGTTATATATCTTGCCACTTGTATTAGATGTGCAGCGTTCTATGTAGGCCTAACTAAAAGGAAACTACATGAACGCATTTATAATCATCTATATGACATTAGAAAGAGGGTGGAGACTAATGCACTAGCAAAGCATGTGATTGAGTATCCGTCACATTCCTTTACCTTTAGGGTCTTGCAAATAGTGAATGACAGCAATAGAGAAGGCAACAAGGAAAACAATCTGGCCACCACTGAATTACACTGGATATTGAAACTGGGAGCTCACTTAGCACCAGGAATTAACAGTTCTATATCTATGAAACCAGTGCTTCTATCACGTTAATAGTCTCCAACATTAATTCTCAGTTCTGTATAGAAAGCACTATATATATTTTTATCACTAGCTCTGAATTTATGCCCAAATTAGATCCTACTAACACATTTGTGGGCAGTTTTTATATATTCACATTTTTACATATTCACATTTTTTATTTTTTGTTCATATGCATCAATTTTTGATTTAGTTTTTTATTTGAGCTTTTTTACATTCATTCTCCACATCCATGTATTAATGTAATATGCAATATACACTATTGCCTTCTTACATACGTCTTTTGCTTTTCGATCTTGATGTTCCCAGATCAGGTATACACAACTCAGATTAGAATTTCTGTTTTATTTAGATATAGCTAAGACCAGGGTCTGTGCTTATCACGACTGGTAAAAGGTGATTATAAGGACCCTTGATTTAAGTCATAATATGTAGATATGTATCAGATTTATGATTGATCTTCCAGTCAATATTGGTTGTTGGGCATTCATGAATATATTGAGTGCCCATGGTTTAATGTCAGTATACAAGGGTGCTTATAGAGTGAATATGATTATTGTTATTTAATTATTCATTTTTTATATGTTATCCTACATCATATTTATTGATTGCACATATTGCACAACCCATTATATATATTTTTATGTATGATTTTAAAAAACTTTTTTATGTGCACATACAATGCCTGCTCATAAGGTTTTGTGTTTAATGTGCCTGTAAGGAAGGGACAATGTCAGTCCGGTATATATAGTCATTTGTGACTACACATAAGTTTCTCTATGGTCTGAACACTATTGTTGTTTTTATTTATTTTTCCATTCATTGCATTCATTATATATATTTTTTGGCATTTATATATATATTTTTTATATTTTTTATATTTTATGTATTTAATATTTGAGTGTTACATATATGAATAGTGCCTGTTTGGAGTCTTTGTGTTCACCGTGGAATGAAGTGTGGTTTTCATTGATTGGTTGAATCAGTGTCGCTGTTTTGGTTTTGTATTTATTTGTGTTTGGTCTCATTGGCGATAGCTTTTTGGCATGATCACGTATTATTTAGAACCTAGTTCCTGAACTGTGTCTTTGGCTTGTTGGTAATGTAAGCCAGGTATTGCTTCATACAATGAAGCTTAACATAAAATTAGTTTGTTTTACATAAACATTATGATTGAATGCTTATACTCTATATCTACGTGCTTACGCATGTTTTTTGTATCCACGCCCTCCTACGTGGAGGTGTTTGCGGTGGAACATCTTTGCAGTATTTCACTCAGAGCATAGATATCCAGGCATACAACTATATATACATAGCTCGATCTACAGCTCTGTTTCCATTGGAACAAATATTGCAATTTGAAACAGAATGGATGAACGAATGTGATCGTTCTGATCATTACATTCTTTATATTCGTGTATGCTGAGAATGGTAATTATATGTAAATATACTCTTAAAGCGGATGTGTTTTGTGAAAGGATAATTTTTCAGCATTCCACCATGGAAGTATTTAGGTTAATGATTGATTATTTATAGCCAGGTAAACAGCTTCGCTTTTACTAGAGCAGTAACTATAGTCTAAACTGTAATGAACGTAAGATTTACTTTGAAAATTTACCAAACACAGTGTTCTTGTTTAAATACGCCATCTACGAGGAAAGTTCTTTGAATATCATCATAAGATTGATGTGCCATATCACAAATTGAGACTGATAATGTGGATTACAAGTGAATGAGTTGGATCAGGAATATTGGATGGTTTTAAATTTTATATTCTGATGTATATATTTGAACTGCAGGTTTATATACCTATTTATGCTTTTCATATTGTTGTTTTCAATGTTGATGTGCTTTTAGTATAATAGTTGCATAGCAACATGCATATGACTTGATTCATTGATTAATTGGCCTGCTAATTGATGTTTTTTCCCGCCTTTGGCACTATAAATGTTTAAGCTTATGCAGTGTACTAATGAAATCTGATGAAGCGTGGTTTTAACCGCGTGAAAGCGCTTATTTCTGTTTGTTTTCCAATAAAAGATAGCTCAATTTTTTGATGGAGTAGCATCTTTTCGTTTCAATGAAAGAATAGTACTTTTACGTGCAGTTTATGGACTATTTTGGCTGTCTAATCTGGTGGATACCTTCGTTTTAGATATTTGAGCTATAGGAATTCCCAGCTGATTGGTCCTGGTGGTTGGTTCACAGCTTCTTTTTGATTACTGTGTTTCCGTTTTGGTGAGTGAACCATTCAACGAGTTTTACCGGCTCTTCACATTGTTTCTATTAAATACAGTAAACCAAAAACATGAAATTTTTTTTTTTTTGAAATAGAGATAGGTGAGATAAAACAGAAGAGTAGAAAAGTATAGAGAGAGCAGGAGGTGAAAGAGATATCAGTCCGGGTTAGAGCAGGGACACAGCCAGTGAGTTGTAAGATATTCTTTCAGATGCTTTTTAAACAGAATACTGGAAGCAAGGGAGGAAAGTTCAGTAGGAAGCTGGTTCCAGATTTTCCCTACTGTGTTGGTGAAAAGTGAGTCTCCTGCTTTGTTATTTGATTTAATAGAGGAAGCTAGAAGCTTATTCGATGAGCGTAGCATAGCAAGATTTTTGTAGGGTGAAATCAGGTTAATGAGGATAGGGGTATTTTTTGGGTGGTAAAGGATTTTTTGGGTGATAACAATTTGTTGATAAAGTAGTTGGTTCTGCAGTTCTAGCCATCCCAGCTGTTTTAGGTTAAGACAGTGGTGAGTTCTAAAGGTGGTGCCAGTGGCAAATCTGGCTATGTTATTGTAACTGGTGGAAAGTTTGGTGAGATTGTTTTTTGATAGATTGGTATATATTGCTGAAGCATAGAACAGGGTAGACATAAGGTGGGTCTGGGCAATAGTTATTCTGGCTGAAGGGGAAAGAAAAGGTTTGATTCTGTAAAGAGTGCCTAGTTTTTTGTTGACTGTCTTTATAGTTGAGTTAATGTGATCATCAAAAGTAAGGTTATTATCTATTATTACTCCTAGAAGATGGGTTGAAGTATCTGGGGCTATGTTGGTAGCATTGTTGGAGGTTAATGTGAAGTGCAGTTGAGGTGATTTATGAGTTGGAGCAAAGAGTAATAACTTTGTTTTTTTGGGGTTCAGGAGGAGGCAGTGTTGCATAAACCAATTTTCAACACTGTTAAATACTATTTGGGTGAGAGACTGCAGAGAGGTTATGGACTTAGCTGAACAAATTAAAGTGGAGTCATCTGCATATTGTATGCAGGTAGCCTGAGGAATATTCGTATGTAGGTCATTGATAAACAATGAGAAAAGTAGAGGCCCTAAAATAGAGCCTTGGGGTACTCCAGTGTTCACAGGAAGGGATTTTGAAAGATTATTATCCCACAATACTGCTTGTTGTCTGTTTTCCAGATAGGATTTAAACCAATTTAATGCATGTGGGTCAAGAGATTGGGCTTTTAGAATGTCTATAAGGATATTATGGTTGACCATATCAAAGGCTTTTGAAAGGTCAATAAATAATGCAGAGGAAAAAGTGTTATTGTTACGGTTTTTGTTTATGGAGTCAGAAAAGGACAGAAGGGCAGTTGCCGTGCTATGGAAAGGCCTAAAGCCATGTTGGCAGTTGGCAAGTAGATTATTTTGGAGAAGGTGGGTAAGTAGTTGTTTGTGTATGCACTTTTCCATTATCTTAGCAATTGGAGACAGTAAGGCGATAGGCCGAAAGTTGGAGAGTTCAGTAGATGACCCACCCTTATGTAAAGGGATGATGTGGGATACTTTCCAAATGGAGGGGATTTTGCTTTCTAAAATTGTTCTATTTATAAGGATGGAGATAGGATATGCAATAGCTTTTGCTGCTATTTGCAGGTATTCAGCTGGAAGACAGTCAGCAGAAGGGGTGCATGGCTTTAGTTTTTGAAGGAATTTGCAAATGAGTGATGTAGGTATCGGTTGTATTTGAAAGGTAGGAGATGGAGTCTTTGTGGTATTTAATGGGGATGTGGTAATAGGTGGTAAAGCATTGGCTAGGGTTTTAATGGCTTCAGTAAAGTAGTTATTAAAGGCATCAGGAATTTGGTTGGAGTTATTTTGGTTGAAACCTGTTGGGGCAGGAGTTTTAAAGTGGCCTGGCTGAAGAAGTTTGTTAATGCCAGACCAGAATTTTTGTGGTTTTTGCCGATGAGTTTGTTGGAGGTGAAGGTAATAGTGTTTTTTGTCTCTGAGAATATCTTTCTTGGTTGCATTTCTTACCTGTTTATAGTAAAGGTGATCTGATGGACATTTAGAGACTCTCCATTTGGCCCATTTTTTTTTTCTGAATAGGATTTTTTGCCTAGTTTCTTTAGTGAGCCAGGGGGCAATTTTGGTCCTTATTCGGGAAGAACGATAGGGGGCGTGGTAATCTAGGATCTGAAGGAATCTAGTGTTAAAGTAGGTCACTGCATCATCAAGTGGAAGATGAGACATAGGTGACCAGTCACATGCTTTCAGTTCATTTTGGAAGCTCTCTTGGTTAAAAATTTTTTTGGAACGTGAGGTTTTAAAATTATTAGTAGTAGGGCTATGGATTCTTTGTTTAATAATATAGGTTAGCATGTGGTCACTAATATCGTCAGGAAGGGTTCCTGGTTTATAAGTATCACGGTGGCTGTTTATAAGTATCCAGTCTAGAGTGGTTTCCTTGCTGCTTGGCTTATGGATTCTAGTAGGAGTGGTTATGATTTGTGAGAATCCATAAAGATTTATATGATTGGGAGGATTAAGGGAACTGCAGGTAGCCCAGTCTATATTAAAATCACCTAATACAATGGTTTCCTGAGGTAGGTGGGTAGAGAGGTAACTAAGTAAGTTTTCAAGAGTGTTGATATTGTTTCCAGGGGGGAGATATGTGCAGATTAGATAGATAGATTTGGAGTTGTTTATTTGAAGTTTGGCACTAAGAGTTTCTGAATTGGTATCTGATGGTAGGAGCACATTGAAAGAAGAAACTTGGAGTTCAGATTTATATAGTATGGCTACACCTCCACCTTTTTTGGTTTTATGGTCAAGTCTCAAGATATTATATCCAGGAGGGGTAATCTCTTGGTCCAAAGTTGAGGGCTTTAGCCATGTTTTTGTAATAGAGAGAATATCAAATGAGTGCACATCTAATAGTGCATGTAGGTGGGTAATTTTATTGTTAATGCTACGGATGTTAAGGTGAGCTATTAGGAGGGAGTTAGAGGGTATATTTAAAGTAGTGATCAGAGGAGTAGTTTGGTTGTGTAGGTTATTGTGAATGTTAGTATTGGGGCCTGGGTTAGGATGAATATCACCATCTAATAGGGGGTGTTGGTGAGGATATTGTATAAACTTAAGGAATTTGTAGAAATTGTTTGGGCATTTTTTTATATGGAAGTAAGTAACATGGGAAGCTCTATGGTATTTAGGTAATATATAAATAGAAGAGGAGGTAATGTTACTGTGGTTGTGGTTGATTATGGGGGAAATTGGTAGAGTTTGCTGGTAGTGATGGTGGTGTTCAGGAAGAGAGGAGTATTCAAACAAGGTTAATGTGTATGGTATTGTGAGAGAAGTAAGAGTTGGAGTTAAGAGTAGTAGGTTAGTGAGTATAGATTTGTGTGTTAGGGCCATTAGGATATGTGGTTAAGGAGTTTGGGTATATTCACGAAAGGAGTATAGTAAGTAAATTACAGGTGGGGGAAAGGAGGGAGTGCTTAAAGAGGAAGAGTAGGTAGAGGGAGGAGGTGTACAATTAAGTAAAGTAAAATAGGTTGTAAGAGAGAAGCTGTATACAATATATGTGAGATTAAGGTGGCTGTAAGAGAGAAGCTGTAGAATATAAGCAAAATAGGAAGGGGTGGGGAGAGACCCCACCGCTGGTATAGAGGTGTCATGGCCACATACTATCCACTAGTTACTGACATACATCTGAACAGCATCCCACTGCTTTGTCTGACATACATGACTGTCATGGTGGCCAGGCAGCAGTACATATGTCAAGTATCTGGACATGACATCTCACTGGATAAGTACAGTAAGCTGCTAGGCATGTAACAAAGCACAGTGCAGACTACAGGCCGACTGACTCAACACTGGGCTACATCTCCTATGTGGGAATACACATGTACCTGCATAGATAGTACAGCCACATATGGTAAGTTAGTGTACTATCACAGTATATGGACTATCTGATGCACACCATCCTCATATGAGCCACTCACACAACAACCCTACATATACTGGGCCGCTACACAGTGTGTTCCGATGGCTGTCTGTGGTGTGGAACATGTGTGTGTTCGCCCCTACAAACATGTAAGCTGATAGGGTGTCATACAGTGGAGCAGTATGTAACATCAGACAGAACAAGACCAAGAACAATGACATCTACCACAGTCTCTACACAGGCCAAGGTACATATGCACTCTACACACACTGTCAACAATTACCAGACTTACACATAGCTCAGTACTGTACACACAACCACAGAATGCCCAGGCTATGTCCTCAAATATAACCCCTACTATACATAACATGTGTAGCAGTCTGATATCTCACTGGCTTATCAGATATGCTGTCACTAAATATGGTGTACAGAACATATGCACCCCCTACTGCATGACATATGTACAAAGGTTGACAGGGTTTGGCTGGAGGCACAAACACAGGCCCAATATTGACATGTCACTGTGATGACCTCATACATTTCCTGTCGTAACAGGGTTTGATGCAACATATGTCCTATGAGGAATATGACTTCAGTAACTCTCCCGGCTCTCACCATCTACTGACTGCAATCCTCACACTACCTTCTGCAGTTGAGAGATAGCTTCTCTGTGGGTAACACAAGGAACACAAGGCACCACACACTGCCCAGTCTGCAGATGACCCTACAGATGGGGATTCCTCATAAACATTGCACTGACATGACAAATATTAAAACATGTAGGACAGCCATATCCACACACACCCTGTTAAACTAATAGTACCCCAACTGCAGTATAGCAGCACTTACAGTCTGTAGTCAGGACAGGCACATCCCCCTCCTGTGTGTTGGCCTGTTTCCACAGTGTATGTTGTCAGAGGTAAGTCCCCAATCCATCTGTGATGCTGTTTGCCAAACAACAGATCTAGTTCCTGCTCACAGTGAATGAAAAGGCCCAACACCAACAAGATGTTCCTAGATATTGGAGTGTGTTTCCATGCAATTGGCTATGGGAATGCTACCACAGCTGTTCCACATTCAATCAGCTAGAAGAGGGCTGTAATCTGTGCAGAGGCCATCAGCTGATCATGAGCATCACTGACAATACACATGCCGCTGCCTAAGCAAAGCAGGTGTAAGTCTCCACATCCACCAGAAAGGGAGCCAGAGAGGCAGACAGAGGCAAAGATAAGTCAGGGTGGGTTGGGAGAGTAAAAGGTGAGCATGTTTGTGTCACACACCTACCAGTCCCAGGTTTCGAACCCGTGACAGACTATGTACTCATATCACATCTATTATCCCTGCATGGTGGATATTGTGATTTATGCTAGGGGCACCATATAAGAAATCTTACCAGCACATTCAACTTTGGGTCCAGTTGTTACACACTCACAACCACCTCCACACAGAACATGAATGACATACAGCACATTAAGACACACACACACACACACACACACACACACACACACACACACACACACACACACACACACACACCTGGGATTAGAACCCCTACCTAACTACAGCACTAGGCCATTACAGAATGTGCCATGGAGATTACTGGAGTACTCTTTCCCCAAAGATTTATTTTACAGTGAGTGACATCAGCAGGCCTGCCATAGTAGAACAAATGAATTGTAGTGAGTGTGACTAGCCAAGCATGCATTGCTCTCTACACAGGCATAGGAACAGACACAACAGCATCCACAACTCCCATGTGTGAGAATAGTACCCCTACCAGAGTTCTATATCACACTACAGCAGCATGCTGTTATAGCACACACCACAGAGATTGCTGGTGTACTCTTTCCCCAAAGGTGTACTTCACAGTGATTGACATCAGCAGGATTGGCAATTAGGGCATTTGAATTGTAGTGAGTGTGACTAACCAAAATTGCCCTAATTAGTCTGTATGCATTAACTGCTGTTCTGGCCAGAACAAAAATAACCTGCCTTTGCAGGTTATGAACCCAGGACCCTGTACACTATAGTCACATTAATTAAACACTCAGCCATCACAACAGTACATGTGCCTGCAGTTCCATCAAAGTGATGCCACCATAGGCTAATCAAGCTAAACATGTGAAAGGAATGTAGATACAGTTGTCCGTAAAATGGAAAAGACCTCTCCAAGGCCAACTCCATGCTACTCAAGGCAGAAGTGACAATGTTTGTGACACCCATGGAGACAGGAGCTGACAGTTCAACTGATGTATCCTGAACTAAGGCACTGTATGAGCACTGTATGAGCACAGCCACTTGTGCATGATTCCTGACATCCCACATAGAACCACGATGCTCACCTCCTACATAATCAAGCCAGTCTGGTGGTCTCCTGCCATTAACAGAGTATACAACAGTCGGCAGACACTGTTGAAGGAAAAAGGATAATCCAAGGATGCAAACAAATCCCTTACCAGCTCCAGTAAGACATTGAGATCATTCATGGAATCCTCCAAAGCTGATTATGCAACTAAAATTGCCACAGATTCCACAGACAACCACACAGCATTCTATAATTATGTCCGAATTCTAACTGGCAATGCTCAGAAGTGCTCTGAGCTGCAACAGAATGGCATTACATAGACTGCTCCCACGGAATGTGCCAATATTCCGGTAGATTGATTTAGTGCCACATTCACACCCTCACACCCCCAAAAGGGTCCATGTCAATACGTAAAGTGTTCCATTGACCAGTAATCATGGCCACACAGGCAGAAAACGTACTACCCATGACTAATAATACAGCATCCATGGGACCAGATGACATCCTGGGCTATGTACTACATGAACTACAAAATGGAATGGCAACTCACCTAACTGTCATGTGTAATCATAGCCTCGCATCAGGCCTGGTGCCCAATGAGTGGGGCACAGCTGCAGTTATCCCACTCCACAAGGGGGGATCCACCTGTGATCCCTGGAAGTACCACCACATCAGTCTGACGAGCCTGATCTGCATGACCATGGAATGCACTATCAGGCATGTATTGAACGCAGACATTGGCAACCCTCAAACACTGGACCCCACACAGATTGGGCTCATGGAGGGCCAGTCTTGTCTCCCGAAATGACTGACTGCTTTGACTCAGTCTGCATAGCTGTTGAAGAGGGTAAGACAGTCCACAAAGGCTATGTAGACCTCGCCAAGCCCTTCAACACCATCCCCCAGTCTGTAAACATAGATTAATATACTATTCCAGCCATACATCCCTATGCCACTCATTGTTTTGCCACATGGCTTACTGACAGAGCCCAAACTGTAGGTATAACTGACTCCAAATCCATCCCCAGACTAGTGACAAGTGGAATACCTCAGGGTTCAGTCCTGGGACCACTGTTGTTTGGCCTCTACATCTCTGAAGTACAGGCCAACAGTACAGGACTCTGGCTAACAAAGGTAACAGATAACTGCAAAATGGGAGTCATTATGAGTCTGACTGTACTGCATGATATGTTACTGGTACCAGCCTGACATCATACAGGTGGGATGGAGTACTGTTAACATCTTGTGCCCCTGCTGTGTAAGGTCCTGGTTATGGGATCTGCAACAGTTGGTAGTGTATTGCAGGGCAGATGTTTTTGGCTGTGGGGGGGGGTCCCTATTCGTGCATGACATATGTTGTTTGTGCCTGTCAACCCCATTAATGGAGCATGTGGACATATATGTTTCTGCTATGTTCCCACTTTATCTACAGATGTATGTCCGTATATACCTATATAATTAAATATATTTGCTTACCTATATGTGTGTGTGTATATATATATATATATATATATATATATATATATATATATATATATATATATTTACATATTTCAATATGTTGTATCTGTTTAGACATTAATATATTTTCACACACACATACATCTACATGTTGGAATACATTCTCTGTACTGTTGTATGACTGGGCTGGATGATATGTGAATACAGAACGGTTATCTATATATGTAATGGCTTAGAGGTAAATCACTTGGGCTATGGTGTGCATGGTCCTGTGTTCGAGCCTAGCAGAGGTTGTTTATTTTGCTAGGCAGAACAAGGGCCTATGGATATAGAGTGGTTAAGGTACTTTAAAGCAGTTGTACGCAGGTTAGCGTGGGTTTGCGCAGAGGTAAGCTGTGCTAAAGTCTGGTTACAGTTTCTTATACTCAGTTAGCTGCTGAATTGCTTAACCTGTGTAGGCATTGCTTAGCTCTGCGCAAACCCATGCAAACATGCTTACAACTACTTTAAAGTGCCTTAATCACTGTGTATCCAGTGGGCTGTATTCTGCCCAGCAACAAAATAAGCAGCTATTGCAAGGCTCAAACCAGGGACCCTGCACACCACAGACAAAGTGATTTACCACTAAGCCATGACAGGTACAAAGAAATTTGATGTTTGTAGAAACATATTATCCACTCCAGTCATGCAACAGTACATAGAATGTATACCAACATCTAGATGCATGTGTGTGTGTACCTATATTAATATCTAAACAGATACAACATATCTAGATATGTAGATATATATATATATATATATATATATATATATATATATATATATATATATATATATATATATATATATATATATATATATATATATATATATATATATATACTAATTTCTAAAACTATCTGCATATATATCAATATATATGCACATATATACATGCATATGCCTAAATAGACACATATATGTATCTACACCTATATGTCTACATATACACAGCATGTTACATATGCGTACGCAGATATATATATATATATATATATATATATATATATATATATATATATATATCTATATATATATATATATATATATATATATATATATGTAGGTGTATACGGACATAGTTATATATCTATATTAGCAGACGTATAACTCTATATAGGTATATATGGCCATACATTTGTAGATAGCAATGGCAGATTAACAAATACACATATGTCCACATGCACCATTAATGGGGTTGAGAGGCCCCACACACTATACATCTTGTAAGAATAGGCATCCGCCCCACAGCCAAACAAGTGGCTGGCCTTGATGTCACATGTATGGGTATGGCTTTGCACCCCAGCCTTTCAGCTTATTTACATGTGTTATCCCTGTATGGTTGACATTGTGATATATAGTAGGGCCACCATAAAATAAATAAGCAAAACCCCCTCCACATTGCCCACAGGTATCACACACTCACAACCACCTCTACACAGGATACAAGTTACAAACACACACACACACAGACACACACACACACACAGACACACACACACACACACACACACACACACACACACACACACACACACACACACACACACACACACACACACACACACACACTCACACATCTGTTATGTCTGGGAGTTGAACCCCTACCTAACTAGTTTATTACTCTACAACACTACTCAGTTATAGTATGCACCATGGATATTACTGAAGTACTTTTTTCCCAAAGGTGTATTTCACATTGAATGACATCAACAGGATTACCAAAAAAGGCCATTTCAAAAGTACTGTGAGTGACTAGCCTAAAATGCATTGCTCCCTACACAGACAGTGAGATGCACACAAAACATCCACAAGTGACGTGTGGGTATAGAACCCCTGACTAAGGTCTATATCACACTACAGCATGGAGCTGTTATAGGACACACAACAGGGATTACTAAAAAATCCTTCCCCAAAGGTGTATTTCACAATGAATGACATCAGAAGGATTGCCAAAGTAGGGCATTCGATATGTACTGGGATTGTGTAGCCTATAATGCATTCGTCCATACACAGACATTGGAACACACACAAAACATCCAGAACTGCCATGGGTGGAGATGGAACCCTACCATGGTTCTAGATCACACTACAGCAATATGCAGTTACAGGACGCGCTACAGAGATTACTGTACTACAACCTTCCCAGAGGTGTATTTCTATGTGGGTGACATCAGCAGCCTTGCCAAAGATGAGTATATGAATTCTAAGGAGTGTGAGTATCCTAAAAAGAATTGTTCTCTACTCAGTTTAAGACAGACAGAGACACACGAACACAGAGATTTACATACACACACACACACACACACACACACACACACACACACACACACACACACACACACACACACACACACAGTTGCAAAGTCTGGGGTTGGAACATCTACCTAACCACTTTATCACACTACAGCAGTACGCAGTTATAGGATATGCTATGGAGATTACTGGGGTATGACTTTCCAAGAGGTGTATTCCTAGGTGAGTGACATCAGCAGCCTTGCCAAAGTTGAGTATATGAGTTGTACGGAGTGTGAGTAGCCTAGAAAACATTGCTCTCTACTCAGTCAGACAAACACACACACACACACACACACACACACACACACACACACACACACACACACACACACACACACACACAGTTGCCAAGTCTGGGATTAGAACACCTACCTAACTACTTTATCACATGACAGCTGTACGCAGTTACAGGAAGTGCTACAGGGATTACTAACATATTACTTTCCCAGAGTTGTATTTCCAGGTGAGTGACATCAGCAGCCTTTGCCAGAGTTGAGTATATGAATTGTACGGAGTGTGAGTGGCCTAAAAAAGCATTGCTCTCTACTCAGTCAGACACACACACACAGATTCACACACCAACACACACACACACACACACACACACACACACACACACACACACACACTTGCTAAGTCTGGGGTTAGAACACCTACCTAACTACTTTATCACACAACAGCTGTACACAGTTACAGAACGCGCTACAGGGATTACTAGGCTATTACTTTCCCAGAGTATTATTTCCAGGTGAGTGACATCAGCAGCCTTGCCAGAGTTGAGTATATGAATTGCACGGAGTGTGAGTGGCCTAAAAAGCATTGCTCTCTACTCAGTCAGACACACACACACACACACACACACACACACACACACACACACACACACACACACACACACACACACACACACACACACACACACACACACACACACACACACACACACACACAGTTGCCAAGTCTGGGGTTAGAACACCTACCTAACTACTTTATCACATAACAGCTGTACGTAGTTACAGGATGCACTACAGGGATTAATAGGTTATTACCTGAACCCTAAAAAAACTAAATTACTGCTCTTTGCTCCTGCTCAAAAGTCAACACAAATTCACTGCACAATAATGTCTAATAATGGAACTAGCATTTTCGCTGACACTACAACCTGTTTCCTGGGAATAACAATTGACAACAACCTTAGCTATGATGACCATATCAATACTACCATAAAATCTGTTAACAAAAAACTAGGCTCCCTTTATAGAATTAAGCCTTTCCTTACCCAAACAGCTAGAACCACTATTGCTCAAACCCAACTGATCTCTACCCTATTCTATGCTTCTGCCATATATACCAATCTATCTAAAAACAACCTTAACAAACTAGCAACCAGCTATAACAACATAGCCAGATTCACCACTGGCACCCCCTATCGAACTCACCACTGTATCAACCTCAAACAACTGGGATGGTTAGAACTCTAAAACCATGTACTTTGTCAACAACTTATCACCCAAAAGATCCTCTGCCACCCTAATAATACCCCAATACTCACTAATCTGATTACTCCCTATAAAAATCTGGCTACATTACGCTCAGCTAATAGGCTTCTAGTTTCGACCATTAAATCCAACAACAAAGCTGGGGCCTCGCTTTTCACCAACACAGTGGGAAAAATGTGGAACCAGCTTCCAAGTGAACTCTCAACTCGTGCATCCTCAATGCTTTGTAAAAAACATCTCAAAGAACATCTTAAGATAAATTGGCTTTGTCCCTGCTCCAACCCTGACTGATACCTCAGTGCCCCATCTTGCACGCCCTTTACTTCTCTATTCTACTGCTCTGTGCTGACTACCTGTAATAACAAGTAAGCTAACCTCATTTTAGAATAAAAAAAAAAATATATTTTTACCAATCTCTATACTGTTTCCTCTATATTTATATATATATATATATATATATATATATATATATATATATATATATATATATTCTCTTTTTTTTTCCTCTCATATGTTGTTAGTTCTCAGTATTTTTATTAGCTTATTCCTACTATAAGACTCTATACTAGCCTCTCTCATGTACAATCTGAATAATGTATTATAACTCTTGTTACTATTGTATATAATGTATTATTTGTTACTGCCTATGCTTGGAGCTTTTCTCCCTGGGCCTCTACTGAAAATGGACATATATCCAGTTAGACTAGCCCGGTCAACAAATGTAAAATAAAAATAAAAAATAAAATAAAATAAAATAAATTATTTTCCCAGAGTCGTATTTCCAGGTGAGTGACATCAGCAGCCTTGCCAAAGTTGAGTATATGAATTGTACGGAGTGTGAGTGGCCTAGAAAGCATTGCTCTCTACTCAGTCAGACACACACACACACACACACACACACACACACACACACACATAGATTCACACACCAACATACAGACACACATACACACACACACACACACACACACACACACACACACACACACACACACACACACACACACACACACACACACACGCTCACAGTTGCCAAGTCTGGGGTTAGAACACCTACCTAACTACTTTATCACACTACAGCAGTACGCAGTTGCAGGACACACTATGGAGATTACTGGTCTATGATATTCCCAGAGGTGTACTGCTAGGTGAGCGACATCAGCAGCCTTGCCAAAGGTGACTATATGAATTGTACGAAGTGTGAGTAGCCTAAAAAGCATTTCTCTCTACACAGTCAGAGACAGAGAGACACGCATACAAACACACACTCACACAGTTGCCAAGTTTGGGGTTAGAACTACTATCTAACTAGTTTATCACTACAGCAGTACACAGTTATGGGACAAGCCATGGGGATTACTGAGCTACAGCTTCCCAGAGGTGTATTTCACATTGGATGACCTGAGCAGGCTTGTCATGATACTGCTATGGGGAGGGCTGTGTGTGCATGGGCCATAACCCATTCATGTAGGGGTGTCATGCCACATGCAGGCACACACAGGATCATATGCCACAGGTACATGTATAAAGCTACTAGGTGACTATTTCCTTGTACAATCATGTTGCACAGCTGGCACGTGCACCATATAGTCTGTCATGCTGACAGATACTGGTGGCTAGTATCTGCAGTGAGGGACACCTGCACCTCATGTATTTGGGGTCCTTTGGCTGTGTGCTGGGTGAGACAGGCCCAGATGGCTCTTGTCACGGTCACCCTCTTCCACACATCTATGTACATCTACCTTTGGCTTATTGTAGTGTGTTGTCCTTACATATATGTCTGTATTCCCGTCAACTGTGTGTGCAAGGCAGGAGTGGTGCATACTGACATGTGTCTGCAATAAGAACTGCAACTGCCAGATATGTCTGGTCAGTTGGTGTTTGCAGACATGGCCTTCATGTGTTTAAGTGTGTGAACATGCCCAGTATGGCCATCTGTATTGCATGTGTGGATCAAGTCCAGGTAGTTTGTACTGCAGTGCTGACATTTGTGTTGTACACTGACAGGTAGCATGCTGTGTCTGCAGGGTATACATCGGTCATTTGGCATTGACTGTTGCTATATTTCTGCATAGCGGGGGGGGGCACCTGACTGTTTCAACTTTTCTATACAGGGGTGGGGGGGCACACGTCAACTATCCCCTATATTCCTATGGACTTACATGCCTCTCAACCCTTCTTTATTAATCCTTTCTGCTCCCACTCCCCCTATATATTCATGCACCTCCATGTGTATCAGCCCTCCTGCACCAGTGTTTGCAGCTCCCCTATCCACCTACACAAATATCTTCCACTGCCACAGTTCAAGTGCCTCTGTAATGTCATACAGCTGTATTTTTAGCATATGTTTATTGCCTAGATGCTGAGTTTCCTCTTCTAGTTCTGCTACCCTCCATCTGCTTTCAACATAAAGGTACATTTAATCAGATCCAGCGTTCCACTCACCACTAAGCACAGCTGCCCCTTCTGAGATAAGGTTGCCCTCTGCCTTGCATAGACCTGGTCTCTTTGCATGGTGTCCCCTACCCCCATTCAGTCCCAAGCCTTTCTTACTTGTTATTTTCCACTGCCAGTCTCTAAACTTGTTAATCTCTTCTCTCTATGCAATGCCTGCTAATACAGGTAGCACCTCTGAGAATGCTACTGGGTGGTAAGATAATACCTGCTAATACAGGTAGCACCCCTGAGAATGCTACTGGGTGGTAAGATAATAGCTGCTAATACAGGTAGCACCTCTGAGAATGCTACTGGGTCGTAAGATAATACCTGCTAATACAGGTAGCACCCCTGAGAATGCTACTGGGTGGTAAGATAATACCTGACAATACAGGCAGCACCTCTGAGAAGCTACTGAATGGTAAGATAATACCTGTAATACAGGTAGCACCTGTGAGAATGCTAGTGAGAGGTAAGATAATATCTGCTAATACAGGTAGCACCTGTGAGAATGCTAGTGAGTGGTAAAATAATACCTACTAATACAGGTAGCACCTCTGAGAATGCTAGTGAATGGTAAGATAATGCCTGCTAATACAGGTAGCACCTCTGAGAATGCTACTGAGTGGTAAGATAATGCCTGCTAATACAAGTAGCACCGCTGAGAAGGCTACTGAGTCGTAAGATAATACCTGCCTAATGCAGGTAGCATCTCTAAGAATGCTACTGAATGGTAAGGCTACTGAATGTTAAGATAATACCTGCTAATACAGGTAGCACCTCTGAGAATGCTAATGAATGGTAAGATAATACCTGGTAATACAGGTAGCACCTCTGAGAATGCTAGTGAGTGGTAAGATAATACCTGCTTATACAGGTAGCACCTCTGAGAATGCTACTGAGTGGGAAGATAATACCTGCTAATACAGGTATCTCCTGTGAGAATGCTACTGTATGGTAAGATAATATCTGCTAATACAGGTAGCACCTCAGAGAATCCTACTGAATGGTAAGATAATACCTGCTAATACAGGTAGCACCTCTGAGAATGCTAATGAATGGTAAGATAATACCTGCTAATACAGGTAGCACCTCTGAGAATGCTAGTGAGTGGTAAGATAATACCTGCTAATATAGGTAGCACCTCTGAGAATGCTAGTGAGTGGTAAGATAATACCTGCTAATACAGGTAGCACCTCTGAGATTGCTACTGAATGGTAAGATAATACTTGCTAATACAAGTAGCACCTCTGAGAATGCAACTGAGTGGTAAGATAATGCCTGCTAATACAGGTAGCACCTCAGAGAATGCTACTGAATGGTAAGATAATGCCTGCTAATACAGGTAACAAAGCTGAAAATGCTACTGGATAGTAAGATAATACCTGACAATACAGGCAGCACCTCTGAGAAGCTAGTAAATGGTAAGACAATACCTGTAATACAGGTAGCACCGGTGAGAATGCTACTGAATGGTAAGATAATACTGCTAATACAGGTAGCACCTCTGAGAATGCTACTGAATGGTAAGATAATACCTGCTAAACAGGTAGCACCTGTGAGAATGCTAGTAAGTGGTAAGATAATACCTTCTAATACAAGTAGCACCTCTGAGAATGCTACTGTAATACAGGTAGCACCTCTGAGAATGCTAGTGAATGGTAAGATAATACCTGCTAATGCAGGTAGCACCTCTGAAAATGCTACTGAGTGGTAAGATAATGCCTGCTAATACAGGTAGCACCTCTGAAAATGCTACTGAATGGTAAGATAATACCTGCTAATACAGTTAGCCCCTCTGAGAACTACTGAGTGGTAAGATAATGCCTGCTAATACAGGTAGCACTTGTGAGAATGCTACTGAATGGTAAGATAATACCTGCTAATACAGGTCGTACCTCTGAGAATGCTACTGAATGGTAAGATAATACCTGTTAATACAGGTAGCACCTCTGAGAATGCAAGTAAATGATAAGATCCCACCCACAATTACCTCCATACCATCATGCACCCACTTCAAAACTTTACTAAAAGCGCACCTAAAAACATGCTGGCTATGCCCTTGCAACTCCCACTCTAATATCACCCACCCCATCCAACCACTACCTTTCTTTCCACTCCACTAACTCCCTTGATTATAGCAAGCTCAGATGCTCATAAGCCTAGTACTTATACAGCAGGAACTTTTTATTGTAACATTTGTTAATGTCTGTTATGTACTTCACAGATAAAGATTCTAGTTGTCTACTGATGTACTATGTTCTTCATCTGTAAATATGTTGTAAGTAATTGCTATGTAAATTGTTAATCGCTATGTAATCCAATATAACTACTGTCTGTTTATTTTAACTGTGGAGCTTTTCTCCCCGGGCCTCCGCTGAAAATGGACCTACATCCAGTCGGACACTCCCGGTCAACAAATATAAGTAAATACATAAATAAATAAATAAAATAATACCTGCTAATACAGGTAGCACTTGGAGAATGCTACTGTATGGTAAGATAATAGCTGTTAATACAGGTAGCTCCTCTGAGAATGCTACTGAATGCTAAGATAATACCTGCTAATACAGGTAGTACCTCTGAGAATGCTACTGAATGGTACGATAATACCTGCTAATACAGGTAGCTCCTCTGAGAATACTACTGAATGGTACGATAATACCTGCTAAAACAGGTAGCACCTGTGAGAATGCTACTGAATGGTAAGATAATGCCTGCTAATACAGGTAGCACTTCTGAGAATGCTACTGAATGGTAAAATAATACCTGCTAATACAAGTAGCCCGTCTGAGAATGCTACTGAATGCTAAGATAATACCTGCTAATATAGGTAGCACCTGGGAGAATGCTAGTCAGAGGTAAGATAATACCTGCTAATACAGGTAGCACCTGTCAGAATGCTATTGAGTGGTAAGATAATACCTGCTAATAAAGGTAGCACCTCTGAGAATGCTACTGAGTGATAAGATAATGCCTGATAATACAGGTAGCACCTCCGAAAAGGCTATTGAATGGTAAGATAATACCAGCTAATACAGGTAGCTCCTCTGAGAATGCTACTGAGTCATAAGATAATACCTGCTAATACAGGCAGCACCTCTGAGAATGCTACTGAATGGTTAGGCTACTGAATGGTAAGATAATACCTGCTAATACAGGTATCACCTCTGAAAATGCAAGTGAATGGTAAGATAATGCCTGCTAATACAGGTAGCACCTCTGACAATGCGACTGAATGGTAGGATAATACCTGTTAATAAAGGTAGCACCTCTGAGAAAGCTAGTGAGTGGTAAGATAATACCTGCAAATACAGGTAGCACCTCTGATAAATGCTACTGAGTCGTATAATAATACCTGCTAATACAGGTAGTAC
This sequence comes from Protopterus annectens, assembly GCF_019279795.1. NCBI lineage: Eukaryota > Metazoa > Chordata > Ceratodontiformes > Protopteridae > Protopterus > Protopterus annectens. The sequence goes on from NC_056729.1 coordinate 1,772,167,238, forward strand.
CTCTGAGAATGCTACTGAATGGTGCGATAATACCTGCTAATACAGGTAGCACCTCTGGGAATGCTACTGAATGGTATGATAATACCTGCTAATACAGGTAGTACCTGTGATAATACTACTTAATGGTAAGATAATACCTGCTTATACAGGTAATACCTCTGAGAATGCTAGTGATTGGCAAGATAATACCTGATAATTCAGGTAGCACATCTGAGAATGATAGGGAGTGGTAAGATAATACCTGCTAATACAGGTATCACCTCTGAGAATGCTAGTGAATGGTAAGATAATACTTGCTAGTACGGATATCACCTCTGAGAAAGCTAGTGAATGGTAAGATAATACCTGCTAATACAGGTAGCACCTCAGAGACTGATACTGAATGGTATGATAATATCTGCTAATACAGGTAGCACCTCTGAGAATGCTACTGAGCGGTAAGATAATACCTGCTAATACAGGTAGCACCTCTGAGAATGCTACCGGATGGTAAGATAATACTTGATAATACAGGCAGCACCTCTATGAATGCTACTGAATTGTAAGATAATACCTGTAATACAGGTTGCACCTGTGACAATGCTCCTGAATGGTAAGATAATACCTGCTAATACAGGTAGCACCTGTGAGAATGCTACTGTATGGTAAGATAATGCCTGCTAATACAAGTAGCACCTCTGAGAATGCTACTGGATGGTAAGATAATACCTGATAATACAGGCAGCACCTCTATGAATGCTAGGGAATGGTAAGATAATACCTGATAATACAGGTAGCACTGCTGAGAATACTACTGAATGATAAGATAATACGTGCTGATACAAGTAGCACCTCTGAGAATGCTACTGAGTGGTAGGATAATACCTGATAATACAAGTAGCACCTCTGAGAATGCTACTGAGTGGTAAGATAATACCTGCTAATACAGGTAGCACTTCTGAGAATGCTACTTAATGTTAAGATAATACCTTGCTAATAACGGTACCAATTCTGAGAATGCTACTGAATGGTAAGACAATACCTGCTAATACAGGTAGCACCTCTGAGCATGCTACTGGATTGTAAGATAATACCTGCTAATACAGGTAGCACTTGTGAGAATGCTACTGTATGGTAAGATATACCTGCTAAAACATTTAGCACCTCTGAGAATGCTAGTGAGTGGTAAGATAATACCTGCTAATACAGGTAGCACCTCTGAGAATGCTACTGAGTGGTAAGATAATTCCTGCTAATACAGGTAGCACCTCTGAGAATGCTACTGAGTGGTAAGGTAATACCTGCTATTACAGGTTGCGCCTCTGAGAATGCTACTGAATGGAAAGATAATACATGCTAATACAAGTATCACTTCTGAAAATGCTAGTGAATGGTAAGATAATACCTGCTAATACAGGTTGCACCTCTGAGAATGCTACTGAGTGGTAAGATAATGCCTGCTAATACAGGCAGCACCTCTGAGAATGCTACTGAATAGTAAGATAATACCTGCTAATACAGGTAGCCAGTCTGAGAATGCTGCGGAGTGGTAAGATAATACCTGCTAATATAGGTAGCACCTGCGAGAATGCTACTGAATGATAAGATAATACCTGCTAATACAGGTAGCACCTCTGAGAATGCTGCTGAATGGTACAATAATACCTGCTAATACAGGTAGCACCTCTGAGAATGCTACTGAATGGTACAATAATACCTGCTAATACAGGTAGTACTTGTGAGAATGCTACTTAATGGTAAGATAATACCTGCTTATACAGGTAATACCTCTTAGAATGCTAGTGATTGGTAAGATAATACCTGATAATTCAGGTAGCACCTCTGCGAATGTTAGGGAGTGGTAAGATAATACCTGCTAATACAGGTAGCACCTCTGAGAATGCTACTTAATGTTAAGATAATACCTTGCTAATACACTTAGCACCTCTGAGAATGCTACTGAATGGTAAGATAATACCTGCTAATACAGGTAGCATCTCTGAGTATGCTAGAGGATTGTAATATAATACCTGCTAATACAGGTAGCACCAGTGAGAATGCTACTGTATGGTAAGATATACCTGCTAATACATTTAGCACCTCTGAGAATGCTAGTGAGTCGTAAGATAATACCTGCTAATACAGGTAGCACCTCTGAGAATGCTACTGCCTGGGCTTCCGGATATTGGCAAAGGCTCTTGCCACCCCCATAGTGCCTTTTTTAGGCAAGGCTCAAATGATAAACCTACCGCCCTAGAAAACAAAAATGGAGAAAAACTAAGGGTAATACTGCTCAATGCCAGAAGTCTAAACCTCAAGATGCACGCCCTCGAAGCCCTCCTCAGTATGGAGAACATCGATGTTTGTGCTGTGACTGAAACCTGGTTCAAGGCTCCTGAGAGCACCCCAGCACTATCAGGTTATACCTCATATCATGCGTTCCGGCCCCAAAATCCGGACCGAACTACAAAAGGAGGGGGAGTATCCATATTCATAAAGGATACCCACACCTCCAGGTTAGTGGCAATGCACGAAGCATCGGAGACCATCCAGGTGCAATTAACCATAGGTAAAACTGCCCTACAGTTTGTAACATGCTACAGACCACCTTCTCAAACTCAGAAAACCCACACAGCCTTCCTGAAGACACTGGAGAGTATAAATGTCTCTCCAAATACCATCATATTGGGTGACTTCAACTACCCAAACATAGACTGGGAACATTACTCAAGCCCCAACACCCTAGCCCAAAGGTTCCTTGAGTTCATAAACTCAAATGCTATGGAACAACTAGTCACCATTCCCACAAGAGGAGAAAATATACTAGACCTGATCATCACAAACATGGGGACAAAATGCTCCACACAGGAAGTATATCCCTCATTGGTGAGATCAGACCATAAATTAATCTCACTGGAGATCCACATCCCGCCCCCACCCCCAGCAAAAAAGACCACAGTGAAGAACTTCTCAAAAGCAAACTTCACACTTCTTAAGACAGGAGTGGTATCCTTCAAGGCCCCCGAGCCAGTGGAAACCACAACCCACGCTGCTGAATCCCTTACAAATGCCTTCTACTAGCACCTCCAGGAATGTATGGATCAAGCAATCCCTAATAAAATCAAGACCTTTTCCACCAAAGGCAGGCGCCCGGTCTGGTGGACTCCAGCCATAAACAAACTCTACAACAAGAGGAGAAAGCTACTACATGACAGAGCAAAATCCCTAAATGGGAAGGCATCTCTGATCAATACTAGCAAAAAACTATGATCACTCATAAAATCATCCAAGGCCAACTTTGAGAGAAAAATCGCTAATGACACAAAAGACAATCATAAAGCCTTCTTTAGCTATGTTAGAAACCTGGGTGGAAACTCCCAGATATGCTCAGAATTAGTCCAAAATTATAAAAAATTCACTGAACCCACAGACATTGCCAACATACTGGCAGACAGGTTCAGTGCAAATTTCTCCTCCTCCCCCAAAAGGAGAAATATCTATCCCACCAGAGTCTAGCCTCCCAAACATCTCAGATGCCCAGGTGAGAGCTGCTCTCTCTAAAGCAAAAACACAGCATCAATGGGACCGGACGGTGTCCCCGGCTGTGTGCTACATGAACTCAATGAGGAACTAAACCCACACATAAGGCTGCTGTTTAATCTTAGCCTTACTACAGGATACGTACCCAAAGAATGGCGTACGGCAACTGTGGTCCCACTCCACAAAGGCGGTGCTTCTACGGACCCTGGAATTTACCGCCCCATAAGCTTGATGAGCCTTGTCTGCAAAGCTATGGAGAGGATCATAATGGAACTCATAAATAAAGACATTGGGGACCTACAGACACTGGATCCTACAAAATTTGGCTTTGTCAAGGGCAGATCCTGCCTCTTGAACTTGGTCGACTTTTTCGAAACAGTCACTAAGGCCATTGATGAGGGTAAGGCAGTTCACACAGCCTACCTTGACCTAGCAAAAGCATTCGACACAATACCCCACTCGGGCATCATAGAAAAGCTCACCAGCTTAGATGTAAACCCATATGTCACAAGATGGGTTGCAAACTGGCTCAAGGACAGAACACACAGGGTTAGAGTTGCTGGTGCCATGTCAGACTCTAAGCCGGTCACGAAAGTGTCCCACAGGGCTCAGTCCTGGGCCCCTCTTGTTCGGCATTTATTTTTCTGAAGTGCAGGCAAACATAGGGGATTGTGGCTGACAAAATTTGCAGATGACTGCAAACTGGGCACCATAATTGACACTCCATCAGACACAGACATCCTCCAGAAAGGTCTCATAGAAATGGATAACTGGTGCCAGAGCCATGGCCTTAAGCTAAATGCCAAAAAATGTATAGTCATACCCTTTGGGAAAAACAAGGTAACCCCTATTTACCACATAGGTGGTAATCCATTAAACACGGAAGAAGTTATCAGGGACCTGGGGACCCAAGTTGACAGTAACCTCTCTTTTGACACTCACATTGCCAAAGTGGTTAGGAAGACCTTCTACTTTGCCCACCTGATCATGAAGGGATTCACATCCAGATCAGGAGAGGTCATTGTACCCCTGTACTCTTCATTTATCAGACCAATGATTGAGTACAACGCCCCATTTGGAATGTACCTTACCCGACACCTGCAGCAGTTGGAAAGACCCCAAAGTTCCTCACCAAAAGGATAAAGGGGCTCAAACATATGTCATACGATGCCCGACTGAAGAAACTCCAGCTCTATTCAGTCGCATACCGTCTGCTCAGAGGTGATCTGTGCCTGACATACAAGGCCATGTCCAACCCGGAATTAATGGACATGCTCCACCTCAAAAAATCCAAATCCACCAGAGCCACGAGAGCAAGAGACTTAAACCTCAACACGGATATAAATAGGGCGTGCTGGAGGGACAGATTCATCACCCAGAGACTCCCTACACTATGGAACAGAATCCCAGTCCATGTGAGGCAGAGCCCCTCACTGACTCTGTTCAAGAGAAATCTTTACGAGTGGATGGGAGATTGTAGGTTTACCCCGGGAATCATCTCTGTATCACTGCTGGACAGAGGCACAGCAAACTAATGGGTATAGTATTCTCATCCTAAGGGGTGGTGAAAGCCACACACACTCTGGCTAGGCTTATAAATGCCCTAGGGCAGATAGCCTAGTATGAACCTATGAACCTATGAACCTATGAAGATAATTCCTGCTAATACAGGTAGCTTCTGTGAGAATGCTACTGAGTGGTAAGATAATACCTGCTAATTCAGGTAGCACCTCTGAGAATGCTACTGAAGGGTAAGATAATGCCTGCTAATACAGGTAGCACCTCTGGTAAAGCTACTGGATGGTAAGAAAATACCTGATAATAGAGGCAGCACCTCTGAGAAGCTACTGAATGGCAAAATAATACCAGTAATACAGGTAGCACCTGTGAGAATGCTACTGAATGGTAAGGAAAATACCTGCTAATACAGGTAGCGCCTCTGAGAATGCTACTGAATGGAAAGACAATACCTGCTAATACTGGTATCACCTCTGAGAATGCTACTGCGTGGTAAGATAATACCTGCAAATACAGGTAGCCCCTCTGAGAATGCTACTGAGTGGTAAGATAATGCCTGCTAATACAGGCAGCACCTCTGAGAATGCTACTGAATGTAAGATAATACCTGCTAATACAGGTAGCCCCTCTGAGAATGCTACTGAGTGGTAAGATAATACCTGCTAATATAGGTAGCACCTGCGAGAATGCTACTGAATGTAAGATAATACCTGCTAATACAGGTAGCACCTCTGAGAATGCTAGGGAATGGTAAGATAATACCTGGTAATACAGGTAGCACCTCTGAGAATGCTACTGAGTGGTAAGATTATACCTGCTAATACAGGTAGCACCGCTGAGAATGCTACTGAGAGGTAATATAATTACTGGTAATACAGGTAGTACCTTTGAGAATGCTACTGAATGGTAAGATAATGCCTGCTAATACAGGTAGCACCTGTGAGAATGCTACTGAATGGTAAGATAATGCCTGCTAATACAGGGAGCACTTCTGAGAATGCTACTGAATGGTAAGATAATACCTGCTTATACAGCTAACCCCTCAGAGAATGGTACTGAATGGTAAGATAATACCTGCTAATACAGGTAGCACCTGCGAGAATGCTACTGAGTGGTAAGATAATTCCTGCTAATACAGATAGCACCTGTGAGAATGCTAGTGAGTGGTAAGATAATACCTGCTAATACAGGTAGCACCTCTGAAAATGCTACTGAGTCGTAAGATAATACCTGGTAATACAGGTAACACCTCTGAGAAGGCTATTGAATGGTAAGGCTACTGAATGGTAAGATAATACCTGCTAATACAGGTAGCACCTCTGAGAATGCTAGTGAATGCTAAGATAACTTGGTCGACTTCTTCAAAACAGTCACCAAGGCCATTGATGAGGGAAAGGCAGTCCATACAGCCTACCTTGACCTTGCAAAGGCTTTCGACACAATACCCCACTCTGGTATTGTAGAAAAACTTACCAGCTTAAATGTAAACCCATATGTCACAAGATGGGTTGCAAACTGGCTTAAGGACAGAACCCACAGGGTTAGAGTTGCTGGCGCTGTGTCAGACTCCAAGCCGGTCACAAGTGGTGTCCCACAGGGCTGCGTCCTTGGCCCCTATTGTTTGGCATCTACTTCTCAGAAGTACAGGCCAACATGGGAGGACTTTGGCTGACAAAGTTTGCAGACGACTGCAAACTGGGCGCCATAGTGGAAAGTGCATCGGACACGGATATCCTTCAGAAGGGACTCACGGAAACAGATAGCTGGTGCCAGACCCATGGCCTGAAGTTAAACGCCAAAAAATGTATAGTCATACCCTTCGGGAAAAACAAGGTAACCCCAAGCTACCATATAGGTGGCAATCCACTAAGCACAGAAGAGGTTATCAGGGACCTGGGGACCCAGGTTGACAGTGGCCTTTCTTTGACACTCACATTGCTAAAGTGGTTAGAAAGACCTTCTACATTGCCCACCTGATCATGAAGGATTCACATCCAGATCTAGTGAGGTCATTGTTCCCTGTACTCTTCACTTATCAGACCAATGATCGAGTACAATGCCCCATTCGGGATGTATCTCACCCGACATCTGCAGCAATTGGAGAGACCCCAAAAGTTCCTCACCAAAAGGATAAAGGGACTCCAAAATCTGTCATATGCTGCCAGATTGAAGAAACTCCAGCTCTATTCAGTCGCATACCGTCTGCTCAGAGGTGACATGTGCCTGACATACAAGGCCATGTCCAACCTGGAATTAATGGACATGCTCCACCTCAAAAAATCCAAATCCACCAAAACCACTAGAGCAAGCGACTTAAACCTTAGCACGGATATAAATAGGACGTGCTGGAGGGATAGATTTATCACTCAGAGACTCCCTATGCTGTGGAATAGAATCCCGGTCCATGTGAGGCAGAGCACCTCGCTGACTGTGTTCAAGAGAAATCTAGACCTGTGGATGGGAGATCGTAGGTTTACCCCGGGAATCATATCTGTGTCACTGCTGGACAGAGGCACAACAAACTAATGGGCACAGTATTTTTTCATATAAGGGGTGGCGTAAGCCACAAAAATTTGGGCTAGGCTTATAAATGCCTTAGGGCAGATAGCCTAGTATAAACCTATGAACCTATAATACCTGCTAATACAGGTAGCACTTGTTAGAATGCTACTGTATGGTAAGATAATACGTGCTAATAGAGGTAGCACCTCGGAGAATGCTACAGAACTGAAAGATAATACCTGCTAATACTGGTAGCACCTCTGAGAATGCTACTGAGTGGTAGGATAATACCTGCTAATACAGCTAGCCCCTTAGAGAATGCTACTGAATGGTAAGATAATACCTGCAAATACAGGTAGCACCTGTGAGAATGCTAGTGAGTGGTAAGATAATTCCTGCTAATACAGATAGCACCTGTGAGAATGCTAGTGAGTGGTAGGATAATACCTGCTAATACAGGTAGTACCTCTGAGAATTCTACTGAATGTACAATAATACCTGCTAACACAGGTAGCACCTCTGAGAATGCTACTGAATGGTACGATAATACCTGCTAATACAGGTAGTACTTATGAGAATGCTACTTAATGGTAAGATAATACCTGCTTATACAGGTAATACCTCTGAGAGTGCTAGTGATTGGTAAGATAATACCTGATAATTCAGGTAGCACCTCTGAGAATGTTAGGGAGTGGTGAGATAATACCTGCTAATACAGGTAGCACCTCTGAGAATGCTACTTAATGGTAAGATAATACCTTGCTAATACAGGTAGCACCTCTGAGAATGCTAGTGAGTCATAAGATAATACCTGCTAATACAGGTAGCACCTCTGAGAATGCTACTGTATGGTAAGATATACCTACTAATACATTTAGCACCTCTGAGAATGCTAGTGAGTCATAAGATAGTACCTGCTAATACAGGTAGCACCTCTGAGAATGCTACTGAGTGGTAAGATAATTCCTGCTAATACAGGTAGCACCGGTGAGAATGCTACTGAGTGGTAAGATAATACCTGCTAATACAGGTAGCACCTCTGAGAATGCTACTGAAGGGTAAGATAATGCCGGCTAATACAGGTAGCACCTCTGGGAAAGCTACTGGATGGTAAGATAATACCTTATAATACAGCCAGCACCTCTGAGAAGCTACTGAAGGGCAAAATAATATCTGTAATACAGGTAGCACCTGTGAGAATGCTACTGAATGGTAAGGTAATACCTGCTAATACAGGTAGTGCCTCTAAGAATGCTACTGAATGGAAAGACAATATATGCTAATACAGGTATCACTTCTGAAAATGCTAGTGAATGGTAAGATAATACCTGCTAATACAGGTAGCACCTCTGAGAATGCTACTGAATGGTAAGATAATACCTGCTAATACAGGTAGCACCTCTGAGAATGCTACTGAGTGGTAAGATAATACCTGCTAATACAGGCAGCACCTCTGAGAATGCTACTGAATGGTAAGATAATACCTGCTAATACAGGTAACCCCTCTGAGAATGCTACTGAGTGGTAAGATAATACCTGCTAATATAGGTAGCACCTGCCAGAATGCTACTGAATGTAACATAATACCTGCTAATACAGGTAGCACCTCTGAGAATGCTAGTGAATGGTAAGATAATAACTCCTAATACAGGTAGCACCTGTGAGAATGCTAATGAATGGTAAGATAATGCCTGCTAATACAAGTAGCACCTCTGAGAATACTACTGGATGGTAAGATAATACCTGATAATACAGGCAGCACCTCTATGAATGCTACTGAATGGTAAGATAATACCTGATAATACAGGCAGCACCACTGAGAATACTACTGAATGATAAGATAAGCCACATCCCTATGGCTAGGCTTACAAATGCCCCAGGGCAGATAGCCTAGTACTATACTATGAAACTATATTATATAAGGGGACACTACTAGACAGAGGCACAGTATTCTAAATTTATTCTGTACATTTTTTGTACCATTTCATGGGGTGGCAAAAGCCACATCACTATGGCTAGGCTTACAAATGCCCAAGGGCAGATAGCCTAGTACTATACTATGAAACTATGAAACTATAATATATGCTGATACAAGTAGCACCTCTGAAAATGCTATGAATATTAAGATAATACCTGCTAATATAGGTAGCACCTGTGAGAATGCTAGTGAGCGGTAAGATAATACCTGCTAATACAGGTAGCAACTCTGAAAATGCTACTGAGTGGTAAGATAATTCCTGCTAATACAGGTAGCACCTGTGAGAATGCTACTGAGTGGTAGGATAATACCTGCTAATAGAAGTAGCACCTCTGAGTTTGCTAGTGAATGGTAAGATAATGCATTCTAATACAGGTAGCACCTCTGAGAATGCCACTGAGTGGTAAGATAATACCTGCTAATACAGGTAGCAGATCTGAGAATGATACTTAATATTAAGATAATACCTTGCTAATACAGGTAGCACCTCTGAGAATGCTACTGAATGGCAAGATAATACCTGCTAATACAGGTAGCACCTCTGAGAATGCTACTGAATGGTAAAATAATTCCTGCTAATACAGGTAGCACCTGTGAGATTGCTACTGAGTGGTAGGATAATACCTGCTAATAGAAGTAGCACCTCTGAGATTGCTAGCGAATGGTAAGATAATGCATTCTAATACAGGTAGCACCTCTGAGAATGCCACTGAGTGGTAAGATAATACCTGCTAATACAGGTAGCAGATCTGAGAATGATACTTAATATTAAGATAATACCTTGCTAATACAGGTAGCACCTCTGAGAATGCTACTGAATGGTAAGATAATACCTGCTAATACAGGTAGTACCTCTGAGAATGCTACTTAATGTTAAGATAATACCTTGCTAATACAGGTAGCACCTCTGAGAATTCTACTGAATGGTAAGATAATACCTGCTAATACAGGTAGCACCTTTGAGTATGCTACTGGATTGTAAGATAATACCTGCTAATACAGGTAGCACCTGTGAGAATGCTACTGGATTGTAAGATAATACCTGCTAATACATGTAGCACCTCGGAGAATGCTACTGAATGGTAAGATAATACCTGCTAATACAGGTAACCCCTCTGAGAATGCTACTGAGTGGTAAGATAATACCTGCTAATATAGGTAGCACCTGCCAGAATGCTACTGAATGTAAGATAATACCTGCTAATACAGGTAGCACCTCTGAGAATGCTAGTGAATGGTAAGATAATAACTCCTAATACAGGTAGCACCTGTGAGAATGCTAATGAATGGTAAGATAATGCCTGCTAATACAGGGAGCACTTCTGAGAATGCTACTGAATGGTAAGATAATACCTGCTAATACAGATAGCACCTGTGAGAATGCTAGTGAGTGGTAAGATAATTCCTGCTAATACAGATAGCACCTGTGAGAATGCTAGTGAGTGGTAAGATAATACCTGCTAATACAGGTGTCACCTCTGAGAAAGATACTGAGTGGTAAGATAATATCAGCTAATACAGGTAGCACCTCTGAGAATGCTACTGAATGGTAAGATAATACCTTCTAATACAGTTAGCCCCTCTGAGAATGCTACTGAGTCGTAAGATAATACCTGGTAATACAGGTAGCACCTCTGAGAAGGCTACTGAATGGTAAGGCTACTGAATGGTAAGATAATACCTGCTAATACAGGTAGCACCTCTGAGAATGCTAGTGAATGCTAAGATAATACCTGCTAATACAGGTAGCACTTGTGCGAATGCTACTGTATGGTAAGATAATACCTGCTAATAGAGGTAGCACCTCGGAGAATGCTACTGAATGGTAAGATAATACCTGCTAATACAGCTAGCCCCTCTGAGAATGCTACTGAATGGTAAGATAATACCTGCTAATACAGGTAGCACCTGTGAGAATGCTAGTGAGTGGTAAGATAATTCCTGCTAATACAGATAGCACCTGTGAGAATGCTAGTGAGTGGCAAGATAATACCTGCTAATACAGGTAGTACTTCTGAGAATGCTACTGAATGGTACAATAATACCTGCTAATACAGGTAGCACCTCTGTGAATGCTACTGAATGGTACGATAATACCTGCTAATACAGGTAGTACTTGTCAGAATGCTACTTAATGGTAAGATAATACCTGCTTATACAGGTAATACCTCTGAGAATGCTAGTGATTGGTAAGATAATACCTGATAATTCAGGTAGCACCTCTGAGAATGTTAGGGAGTGGTAAGATAATACCTGCTAATACAGGTAGCACCTCTGAGAATGCTAGTGAATGGTAAGATAATACCTGCTAGTACGGGTATCACCTCTGAGAAAGCTAGTGAATGGTAAGATAATACCTGCTAATACAGGTAGCACCTATGAGAATGCTACTGAATGGTAAGATAATACCTGCTAATACAGGTAGCACCTCTGAGACTGATACTTAATGGTATGATAATACCTGCTAATACTGGCAGCACCTCTGAGAATGCTACTGAGTGGTAAGATAATACCTGCTATTACAGGTAGCACCTCTGAGAATGCTACTGGATGGTAAGATAATACCTGATAATACAGGTAGCACCTATGAGAATGATGAGAATGCTACTGAATTGTAAGATAATACCTGCTAAAACAGGTAGCACCTCTGAGACTGATACTGAATGGTATGATAATACCTGCTAATACTGGTAGCACCTCTGAGAATGCCACTGAGTGGTAAGATAATACCTGCTAATACAGGTAGTACCTCTGAGAATGCTACTGGATGGTAAGATAATACCTGATAATACAAGCAGCACCTCTATGAATGCTACTAAATGGTAAGATAATACCTGTAATATAGGTTGCACCTGTGACAATGCTACTGAATGGTAAGATAATACCTGCTAATACAGGTAGCACCTGTGAGAATGCTAATGTATGGTAAGATAATGCCTGCTAATACAAGTAGCACCTCTGAGAATACTACTGGATGGTAAGATAATACCTGATAATACAGGCAGCACCTCTATGAATGCTACTGAATGGTAAGATAATACCTGATAATACAGGCAGCACCACTGAGAATACTACTGAATGATAAGATAAGCCACATCCCTATGGCTAGGCTTACAAATGCCCCAGGGCAGATAGCCTAGTACTATACTATGAAACTATATTATATAAGGGGACACTACTAGACAGAGGCACAGTATTCTAAATTTATTCTGTACATTTTTTGTACCATTTCATGGGGTGGCAAAAGCCACATCACTATGGCTAGGCTTACAAATGCCCAAGGGCAGATAGCCTAGTACTATACTATGAAACTATGAAACTATGAAACTATAATATATGCTGATACAAGTAGCACCTCTGAAAATGCTATGAATATTAAGATAATACCTGCTAATATAGGTAGCACCTGTGAGAATGCTAGTGAGCGGTAAGATAATACCTGCTAATACAGGTAGCAACTCTGAAAATGCTACTGAGTGGTAAGATAATTCCTGCTAATACAGGTAGCACCTGTGAGAATGCTACTGAGTGGTAGGATAATACCTGCTAATAGAAGTAGCACCTCTGAGTTTGCTAGTGAATGGTAAGATAATGCATTCTAATACAGGTAGCACCTCTGAGAATGCCACTGAGTGGTAAGATAATACCTGCTAATACAGGTAGCAGATCTGAGAATGATACTTAATATTAAGATAATACCTTGCTAATACAGGTAGCACCTCTGAGAATGCTACTGAATGGCAAGATAATACCTGCTAATACAGGTAGCACCTCTGAGAATGCTACTGAATGGTAAGATAATACCTGCTAATACAGGTAGTACCTCTGAGAATGCTACTTAATGTTAAGATAATACCTTGCTAATACAGGTAGCACCTCTGAGAATTCTACTGAATGGTAAGATAATACCTGCTAATACAGGTAGCACCTGTGAGAATGCTACTGGATTGTAAGATAATACCTGCTAATACATGTAGCACCTCGGAGAATGCTACTGAATGGTAAGATAATACCTGCTAATACAGGTAGCACCTCTGAGAATGCTACTGAGTGGTAAGATAATTCCTGCTAATACAGGTAGCACCTCTGAGAATGCCACTGAGTGGTAAGATAATACCTGCTAATACAGGTAGCACCACTGAGAATGCTATTTAATGTTAAGATAATACCTTGCTAATACAGGTAGCACCTCTGAGAATGCTACTGAATGGAAAGATAATACCTGCTAATACAGGTAGCACCTTTGAGTATGCTACTGGATTGTAAGATAATACCTGTTAATACAAGAAGCACCTGTGAGAATGCTACTGTATGGTAAGATAAGACCTGCTAATACATGTAGCACCTCGGAGAATGCTACTGAACGGTAAGATAATACCTGCTAATACAGGTAGCACCTCTGAGAATGCTACTGAATGGTAAGATAATACCTGCTAATACAGGTAGCACCTCTGAGAAAGCTAGTGAGTGGTAAGATAATGCCTGCTAATACAGCCAGCCCCTCTGAGAATGCTACTGAATGGTAAGATAATACCTGATAATACAGGTAGCCCCTCTGAGAATGCTACTGAGTGGTAAGATAATACCTACTAATATAGGTAGCACCTGTGAGAATGCTACTGAATGGTAAGATAATACCTGCTAATACAGGTAGCACCGCTGAGAATGCTACTGAGAGGTAAGCTAATACCTGCTAATACAGGTAGTACCTTTGAGAATGCTACTGAATGGTACGATAATACCTGCTAATACAGGTAGCACCTCTGAGAATACTACTGAATGGTAAGATAATACCTGCTAATACAGGTAGCACCTGTGAAAATGCTAGTGAGTGGTAAGATAATTCCTGCTAATACAGGTAGCACCTGTGAGAATCCTAGTGAGTGGTAAGATAATACCTGCTAATACAGGTAGCACCTCTTAGAATGCTACTGAATGGTAAGATAATGCCTGCTAATACAGGTAGCACTTCTGAGAATGCTACTGAATGGTAAGATAATACCTGCTAATACAGGTAGCACCTGTGAGAATGCTAGTGAGTGGTAAGATAATTCCTGCTAATACAGGTAGCACCTGTGAGAATGCTATTGAGTGGTAAGATAATACCTGCTAATACAGCTAGCCCCTCTGAGAATGCTACTGAATTGTAAGATAATACCTGCTAATACAGGTAGCACCTGTGAGAATGCTAGTGAGTGTTCATATAATTTCGGCTAATACAGATAGCGCTTGTGAGAATGCTAGTGAGTGGTAAGATAATACCTGCTAATACAGGTAGCACCTCTGGGAATGCTACTGAATGGTAAGATAATACCTGCATATACAGGTAGCACCTCTGAGAATGCTACTGAATGGTAAGATAATACCTGCTAATACAGTTAGCCCCTCTGAGAATGCTACTGAGTCGTAAGATAATACCTGTTAATACAGGTAGCACCTCTGAGAATGCTACTGATTGGTAAGGCTACTGAATGGTAAGATAATACCTGGTAATACAGGTAGCACCTCTGAGAATGCTAGTGAATGTTAAGATAATACCTGCTAATACAGGTAGCACCTGTGAGAATGCTACTGTATGGTAAGATAATACATGCTAATACAGGTAGCACCTCGGAGAATGCTACTGAGTGGTAAGATAATACCTGCTAATACAGGTAGCACCTCTGAGAATGCTACTGAATGGTAGGATAATACCTGCTAATACAGGTCATTCCTCTGAGAATGCTACTTAATGGTAAGATAATACCTGCTAATACAGGTAGCTTCTCTGAGAATGCTACTGAGTGGTAAGATAATATCTGCTAATACAGGTAGCACCTCTGAGAATGCTACTGTATGGTAAGATAATACCTGTTAATACAGGTAGCTTCTCTAAGAATGCTACTGAGTGGTAAGATAATACCTGCTAATCCAGGTAGCACCTCTGAGAATGCTATTGAGTGGTAAGATAATACCTGCTGATACAGGTAGCACCTCTGAGAATGCTAGTGAGTGGTAAGATAATACCTGCTAATACAGATAGCACCTCTGAGAATGCTAGTGAATTTTAAGATAATATCTGCTAGTACATGTATCACCTCTGAGAATGCTAGTGAATGGTTAGATAATACCTGCTAATACAGATAGCACCTCTGAGAATGCTACTGAATGGTAAGATAATACCTGTTAATACAGGTAGCACCTCTGAGACTGATACTGAGTGGTAGGATAATACCTGCTAATACAGGTAGCACCTCTGAGAATACTACTGAATGGTACGATAATACCTGCTAATACAGGTAACACCTCTGAGAATTCTAGTGAGTGGTAAGATATTTTAAGCACAGTGATGTCAATAGTAGATCACTTGAATGGTGTATGTTGTGTTATGTAGGGCATTTGTTTATAGTAACTCTGGTATGCAAAGAGGTAGCCAGGACAGTGGGATCCTTCTCACCAGCTATCATTTCCAAAATAGTATAGGTGAAAAAGCTTCCTCTCTTGTGGCACCTTTTACTTGTAACCATCTTCCTAATGATATCAGAACCATAAATGAATTAAAAAAAAATTGCATGAGCAACACATGAATTAAAAAATGCATTTGTTTTATGGATAAGGGCTACTCATTCAAATTTCACTAATTGTGCTCTGGCTCCATTCCTGCATTTATGCCCTAAATCTGTGTTTAGTGTACATCTGTATTATTTATAATGATCTCTAAGTTTACTTTGTCTAATATGCACTGTTTTAATTACTTTTTGTTAACCATGCCTGTTTTGTATACTATTTGTACTTCCACGTGTTTTTTGTATGATAAAGTCTTTCTGCATGTTATCTGTTCAATAATCCTGTGGCGACTTTGTTTTCATAACTAGTTTTGAAGGATTTTGTGAGGGATCACAGTTTCTTACTGAGGCTGACCAGGGAGTTCCTCCAATCATGGGATTTTACTCTTTTTTGGAACAGTTTCTTTCTTCTGTTGTTGAGTTTATTTATGACAGGGGAGCACCAGATTGGCTTTCTTTTTTTGGAGGATAGCATCTTGGTTCTGTTAGGGATATCATGATCCATGCACTCGTGTAAGTGATTATAAAGTGCATGTGTAGGATTTAGCAGTCATACCTCTATTGTCCATCTGCATGGGTGTCATGAAGTTTGCCACTTCTGTCTTAAGAAGTGTGAAGTTGGCTTTGGAAAAATTTCTTACAGTGGTTTCCCTAATGGTATTGGGTGCAGGATGTGGATGTCAAGGGTGATTAGCTTGTGGTCAGATCTGACCAACGAGGAATTAACCTCTCGTGTGGAACCATATGTAGATATAAACGCGCACACACACACACACACACACACACACACACACACACACACACACACACACACACACACACACACGCACACGCATGCACACACACTCTCACACACACACACACACACACACACACACACACACACACACACACACACACACACACACACACACACACATGCACACACACTCTCTCACACACACACACACACACACACACACACATATATATATATATATATATATATATATATATATACATATTTATACATCCCTTTAAAATGAGCTAGACCATTGCTACCCCCTTGGTAGGACAATGCTATGAGATAGATCAGATCTTTTAAATGTAAGTTGGAAAAGGTGTTTAATGCTGTAGATATTGTACTGAGCACCTAATGCCTGTGAAGATATTTTATTTTATTTTTAAATGTGTTATCTGGAAGGGGAGAGTGAATGGATTTTTATTTTGCAGTGTTCGCTAGTATGAGTAGATGATATAAGAACAGGGTGGGCTTCTAACCTCAAATTTACATAAGGAGTGGCCTGCCTTCCACAGGGTTTAGCTGCATAACTGATGGCTCTCACAAATAAGATACTGTGTAATTCTTCTTCCCATGAATTAAAATGTAGTTTCTCACTTCCTGCCACAATTAATGTCTGCAAACCTCTGTCACCTACCAAAGACTTGCTACTCAGCTGCCCATGTGTATTCCTTCATAGCTTTAGGTTATGATTATGGCTGATGAAAGTCAACAAACATCAGTTAACTCGTTAGATTAAAAAATAACTGCTAAACAAACAAATGCAGAAATGGACAAACTTTAGCTAATCATGTTTCCATCCACATTTTCAGGGTGACTCTGGTGGACCTTTGAACTGCAAGGGCTCTGATAACAGATGGTACGTTCATGGAGTAACCAGCTTTGTCTCCTCTCGAGGATGCAACACTATTAAAAAGCCAACAGTCTTTACCAGAGTTTCTGCATTCCTTTCCTGGATCAACACAGTAAGTAATAAGACAGACTTGATAAATGAGTTCATCATCATATGTTGGGTGCAGAAGGCTATGGGTTCTATTCTCACAGCAGCTGGATCACTGACACTGCAGTGCAACATAAGGGGGTGCTGCACTCCTGAGTGTATCATTCCTTGGATTAGATGCTAAACAGAGGACCCATCAGCTTGAGTTGGTAGTAGCTCAGGTGGGTGTAAAAGATCCCATGGTTGAAAAGAGTAGGGAAGTTCCCCAACTTCCTGGCCCAATTTCCCTTAGTAATCTAAATACCACTTCAGGTTTCCCGGAAAAGAAGGCACTAGCCTACATGACAAAGCAATTTAGAATGTTGTAGCGTGCCAAACTCTAAAAAAGGTAGTGGTGGACATTATTGATGGATGGTTTTAATCTATATAACCTGCAGTGACTTTTCCTGGTTTCATATGCTTTCATTTTTTCATAGGTTCATAGGTAGGTACTAGGCTATTGGCTCTAGGGCCTATATAAGCCTAGCCAAAAAGGTACCCTGGCTTTCGCAACCCAAGAAAATTATTTTCCTGTGGCCCTGTCCAGCAGAGCCACAGAAGTGACCCCGGGGTGAATTTCCTATCTCCCATCCAATCATCAAGATTTTTTTTGAAGAGTGCTAATGAGGAGCTCTGTTTGACATAGATAGATAGTCTGTTCTAGAGTATGGGACGTCTCTGGGACAGGAATCTATCCTTCCAGCATGTTTTTTTTTATTGTGGTGACAAGGTTTAGGTCCCTAGAGTGTGTAGCTTGGAGGGATAGGGATTTCTTTAAGTGGAGCATGTCCAACAGCTCTGGGTTTGACATAGCTTTGTATGTTAGGCAGAGATTGCCCCTGAGTAGGCGATATGCGACGGAGTAAAGCTGGAGTTTTTTGAGATGGTCTGCGTAGGGCATCTGTTTGAGGCCAGCAATCCTCTTTGTAAGATATTTCTGCGGCCTTTCCAGTTGTTGTAGATGTCTTGTAAGATACATACCAAATGGGGCATTATACTCTATAATGGGTCTAATGAGTGATGAGTAGAGGGGAACGATGACCTCTTTTTTTCTGGATGAAAAACCTTTTGTGATGAGGTGAGGTGAGGTGATGAGGTGATCCTGACCACTGTGGCGATATGATTATCAAAGGAGAGACTACTGGCCACCTGTGTCCCAAGGCCTCTTTTCACACTTTTGGCATTAAGTAGACTACCACTTATGTGGTAGTTCATAGGTACAGATTTTTTACCAAAGGGGATGACAATACACTTTTTGGCATTGAGCTACAGGCCATGGCTTTGACACTAGGCATCTGTCTCAGTGAGGCCCTTTTGTAGTATGTCCACATCGTTAGGTGTTTCGATTATGGCTCCAAGTTTGCAGTCATTTGCAAACTTTGGTAGCCAAAGTCCTTCTGTGTTAGCTTGTACTTCAAAGAAGTAGATACCAAACAGGAGAGGACCCAGGACTGAGCCCTGTGTTACTCCACTTGTCACTGGTCTGAAGTCAG
This sequence comes from Protopterus annectens, assembly GCF_019279795.1. Taxonomy (NCBI): domain Eukaryota; kingdom Metazoa; phylum Chordata; order Ceratodontiformes; family Protopteridae; genus Protopterus; species Protopterus annectens. The sequence goes on from NC_056729.1 coordinate 1,772,186,553, forward strand.
ATTTGGAGTCTGCTACTTTCACAGTGTGGGTTCTGTCCATGAGCCAGTTGGCAACCCATCTTGTGACATATGGATTTATACCTAGTTTAGTGAGCTTATCTATAATTCCAGAGTGTGGGATGGTGTCAAAAGCCTTGGCGAGATCTAGATAAGCTGTGTGAACCACCTTACCCTCATCTATGGCTTTGGTGACTGCTTCAAAGAAGTCAATCAGGTTTAGGAGACATGATCTGCCTTTTACAAACCCGAACTGGGTAGGGTCCAGAGTTTGGAGATTACCAATGTCTTTGTTTATGAGTTCCATGATGATACATTCCATGGCCTTGCAGGCCAGGCTCATCAGGCTAATGGGGTAGTAGTTCTCGGGGTCCGTCTTGGCTCCTCCTTTGTGCAGTGGGATAACTGTCGTGGTGCGCCATTCAGTGGGCACAAAGCCTGAGGTGAGGCTATGATTGAACATGGTACTTAGGTAGGGTGCCAGTTCATTCTGTAGTTTGTGTAGAACGCAGCCTGGGATATTGTCAGGTCTCATGGATGCTGTGTTCTTGGCTTTGGAGAGTGTGTTTTTTACCTGTGCAGCCGTGATTACAGGAACTTTGCATTCTTCCGGTATAGAAATTGGCCCTTTAGGGGGTGAGGGGAGGGGTAAAGTTAGCACTGAACCTATCTGCCAGGATGTTGGCAATATCATTTGATTCTGTATATTTAGTGCCATTGTGCTGTAACTCAGAGCAGATCAAAGTGATGCCATTGAGATTCTTGACATAGCTATAGAATGCTTTGTGGTTGTCTTTAGAGTCAGTGGCAATTTTGTTTTCGTAAGTAGCTTTGGAGGATTTTATGAGGGATCTCAGCTTCTTACTGAGGTTGACCAGGGAGTTTCTCAAGTCATGGCATTTTACTCTTTTTTGCAACAGTTTCTTTCTTCTGTTGTAAAGTTTGTTTATGGCAGAGGACCACCAGATTGGCTTCCTTTTTTTGGAGGATAGCATCTTGGTTTTATTAGGGATAGCATGATCCATGCACTCATGTAAGTGTGTATAAAGTGCATTTGTGTAGGATTCAGCAGTTGTACCTCTATTGTCCATCTGCATGGGTGTCATGAAGTTTGCCACTTCTGTCTTAAGAAGTGTGAAGTTGGCTTAGAAGTGTGAAGTTGGCTTTGGAGAAGTTTTTTAAGGTGGTTTCCCTAACTGGGGGTAGAGTCGGGATGTGGATGTCTAGGGTGATTAGCTTGTGGTCGGATCTGACCAATGAGGAATTGACCTCTGGTGTGGAACACCGGTTGCACATGTTGGTAATGACCAGGTCTAGGATATTGCTGCCCCTGGTGGGGATGTGAATAAATTGATTCAAGGCATTGGAATTTATGAATTCCAGAAAATGTTGAGCAAAAGAGTTGGTACATGAGTAGTTTTCCCAGTTAATGGTGGGGTAGTTGAAATTGCCCATTATTAGGGTGTTGTGTTGTACCCTAATACTTTCCAGTGTATCATGAAATGAGGAGTGGGAATCCTGGGGCATGGTGGGGGGTCTGTAGCAAGCTGCAATTTGGATTGCGGTCTTGCCCAGAGTTAGTTGCACTTGGATAATCTCGGATGCATTATGCTGTGTAACTAGCCTGGAGGTGTGGATATCCTTAATGAATATGGACATGCCTCCAACTTTAGTGCTTTGTTCTGGGTTAGGTGGCCAAAAGGTGTGGTATGAATTATAGCCTGGTAATGCAGGGGTGCTCTCTGGAGCTTTGAACCAGGTCTCTGTCACTGCACAGATGTCGATGTTCTCCATTTTAAGGAGTGCCTTGAGTGAGTGCATTTTGAGGTTTAGACTTCTAGCATTAAGTAGCATTACCCTCAGATTTTTCTTGCTTGTACCTTTTATGGTGGTGAATTTGTCATTTGAACCTTGCCTAAAAAAGGCACTACAGGGGTAGCAAGAGCCTTAGCCAGTATCCAAAATCCCAAGGGCGACAGGTGCAGGCCATTTCTGGCAAAGCATCATGGTCTGTCGATCATGTCGTCCCAGGCAGACAAATATTGGATTCCCTTAGAATGACACCAGAAGCTTAGCCAATTGTTGAAGTCAATCATTTTGTCCTTTGTCAATTAAAATGCTGTATTATTTGAAAAAAGTGCAGATAAAAGGTACTTAAATTATCTTATATGTCCAGTTGAATACAGTTAGATCTTAGCCGGCCAAAGCTCAGGTTTTAAGCATAAAATCCTGGCGGCACAGTGATGCAGCGGTTAACGTTGTCGCCTCACAGCAAGAGGTTCTCCGGTTCGATTCTCGGCTGGGGTGCCTTCTGTGTGGAGTTTGCATGTTCTCCCTGTGTTCGTATGGGTTTCCTCCGGGTACTCCGGTTTCCTCCCACATTCCAAAGACATGCATCTGGAGTATTTCTCCCTGGGCCTCTGCTGAAAACAGGCTCTGTGGAACCTAGTCGGACATTCCTGGTCAACAAATGTCAAATAAAAAAAAATGAATAAATAAAATATTACAAAATGTACCACTTAAATAGGCAGTAACAGAATATCAATGAATGAGACTACCCCCGACTGCAATTATTGTCTATGCAGAAATTCTAACAGGCAATAAAATCTAGCAAGCACTAACTGAAAAAACAGAGTCATAACTTCCAGTTCAGTAGTAAGCACCATAAATCAAATACCTAATAATGCATAAATATTTTTGTGTATTGACCACACACAAACCAAAATCCATTACAAAGACATGCATCTGGAGCCTTTCTCCCCTGGCCTCAGCTGAAAATTGGCTTTGTTCCAAGTCGGACTTTCCCGGTTAACAAATGTTAAATAAATAAATAAAAAGTTAATATTCAATGCAACACAAATAAATCAATTAAATGCTGTATTATTTGAAAAAATTACAGATAAAAGGTACTTAAATTTTGTTATACGTCCATTTGAATACAGCTAGATCTTAGCCAGCCAAAGCTCAGGTTTTAAGCCCAGTTTTTTTTTTTCATTTTTATTTATCCTTTGTTGACTGACTTAGTCCATCTTATGTGGGATGGGGATACTTTGTGCCCACAAGTAAAGTGATATAGGCCTCAAGACTCTACAGTTCTCATGAATAAAGCTTATATTACAAAGACAGAATAAGTGATTTTCTGAATGTAGCCTTATCTTACTAGGATTGGATAGATCTGTTGACTCCAAATTGTGAATAAAAACTTATTTTTGCCTATAAAACCACAAGTGCCTTCAGTCAGTACATACAGTATAAGTTCAGGAGTAACTATTGTTGCTTCCACTATGCAGTGTGGATTTCAGTTACAGTGTTTTGTCATTTCACCCTACCTTGAGAAAAGAGAGCAAGTCTCTGAACAATTGCCCTATCTCTTCCTGCCTAACTCTGTCATACTCAAGCCATTAGCTGAACCCAGATCACTGGAATTCCAGCCAAGAACTTGCTCTGAGGACCTCTGGGCTTTTGTCAGTTTCTAGCTTTTCCATTGCCTTCTCCTTGTGTATGTTTCAGCTTTTGTTGAATTTCGCTGGTGCTTTGCAATTCCCACCACAGAGAGGCGAGGCTGTTTCAAGTAACAACTTTTTCCTTTCATCACCTGTTCTCAAGTGTCTTATTGTTTTTATTTCAGAAATATGGTGCCCTCTTACAGCTAAAATATCACTTTACCATGCTACAATTACTGTCTGCATCGCTCCTTTCATATATCTACAAACTATGTAATGAGTTTGTATGAAGTACTTGTCATGTATATGTCAGGATAGAATACAACATCATGCAATTTCTGGAAAAGTTCTTCTAAATGCCTTAGCCCTCCTATGCAGCAGTAATCACCATAAATCAAATACCAAATAATGCATAAATATTTTTGTGTATTGACCACACACACAAACCAAAATGCAAATTGGATCTCAACCCTAAACAGCAATGCGATATATGTTTACTAATAGGTTCATAGGTTCATAGGTTCATAGGTTCATACTAGGCTATCTGCCCTAGGGCATTTATAAGCCTAGCCAGAGTGTGTTTGGCTTTCACCACCCATTTTAAATTAATTTTGCTAAGCCTTTTTTCGAGGTTAGTATACTGTGCCTCTGTCTAACAGTGACACAGAAGTGATACCTGGGGTAAACCTATGATCTCCCATCCACTCATCAAGATTCCTCTTGAAGAGAGTCAATGAGGGACTCTGCCTAACCTGGACTGGGATTTTATTCCAGAGTGAAGGGAGCCCTTGGGTTATGAACCTGTCCCTCCAGCATGTCCTATTTATTTCAGTGCTGAGGTTCAAGTCTCTCGAGCGCGTAGCTCGATGGGATTTGGATTTTCTGAGGTGCAGCATGTCCATTAATTCCGGGTTGGACATGGCTTTATACGTCAGGCACAGATCGCCTCTGAGCAGGTGGTATGCCACTGAGTAGAGCTGGAGTTTCTTTAACCGGGCAGCATATAGCATCTGTTTGAGCCCTTTGATCCTCTTGGTGAGGTACTTTTGGGGTCTTTCCAGTTGCTGCAGGTGTCTGGTAAGGTACATCCCAAAAGGGGCATTGTACTAAATTATGGGCCTGATGAGGGATGAGTAAAGAGGCACGATGACCTTCCCTGATCTAGATGTGAATCCCTTCATGATTAGGTGGGCTATATAAAATGTTTTTCTAACCACTTTGGCCACGTGGTTGTCAAATGAGAGATTGCTATCAACTTGGGTCCCAGGTCCCTAATTACTTCTTCTGTACTTAATGGATTACCACCTATGTGGTAATTTGTGGGCACTTTGTTTTTGCCAAAGGGGATGACTATACACTTTTTGGCATTTAGCTTGAGGCCATGGCTCTGGCACCAGCTGTCTGTTTCTATGAGGCCCTTTTGGAGGATGCTTGTGTCGGCTGGAGAGTCGATTATGGCACCCAGTTTGCAGTCATCTGCGAACTTGGTCAGCCACAGTCCTTCCGTGTTGGCCTGTACCTCCGAGAAATATATACCGAACAAGAGAGGTCCCAGGACTGAGCCTTATGGGACGCCACTTGTAACTGGTTTGGAGTCTGACATGGCTCCAGCAATTCTAACCATGTGGGTTCTGTCCTTCAGCCAGTTTGCAACCCATCTAGTGACATAGGGGTTTATATTGAAGCTGGTGAGCTTATCTATAATGCCCGAGTAGGGTATTGTATCGAAGGCTTTTGTGAGGTCCAGGTAGGCTGTGTGGACCACTTTCCCCTCGTCAATGGCCTTGGTGACTGTTTCAAAGAAATCAAACAGGTTTAAGAGGCAGGGTCTGCCCTTAACAAAGCCGAACTGGGCAGGATCCAGTGTCTGTAGGTCCACAATATCTTTATTTATGAGGTCCATGATGATCCTTTCCATAGCTTTGCAGACCAAGCTAGTCAGGCTTATGGGGCGATAGTTTCCAGGATCCATTGAGGCACCACCTTTGTGGAGAGGGGCCACTGTTGCTGTACGCTACTCTTTGGATACATATCCTGTAGTAAGGCTGAGATTGAACAGTAGTTTTATGTTTGGGTTTAGCTCTCCTAGGAGTTCATGTAGGACGCAGCCCGGGACACCGTCTGGTCCCATTGATGCTGTGTTTTTTGCTTTGGAGAGGGCAGCTCTTACCTGAGCATCTGAGATGTCAGGGGGGGCAGCACTCTGCTGGGATAGATATTTGCCCTTTTGGTGGGGGGGGGGTTTGCGCTGAACCTGTCAGCTAGGATGTTGGCAATGTCTGTGGGCTCGGTGTATTTTTTGTCATTTTGGACTAATTCTGAGCATATCTGGGAATTCTCACCCAGGTTCCTAACATAACTAAAGAAAGCCTTGTGATTATCCTTAGTGTTCTGTGCAATTTTTCTCTCTTAGCTGGCCTTAGACAATTTTATGAGTGCCCGCAGTTTTTTGCTAATACTGATCAGAGATGCCTTCCCTTTTTGGGATTTTGCTCTATTATGTAGTAGCTTCCTCCTTCTATTGTATAGTTTGTTTATGGCTGGGGTCCACCAGACAAGACGTCTGCCTTTAGAGAATTGGGTTTTGGTTTTATTTGGGATTGCATGACCCATGCATTCCTGAAGGTGTTCATAGAATGCGTTTATAAAGGATTCTGCAGTCTGGGACGTATTTTCCACAGGCCCGGGGGCTTTGAAGGATTCCACCTCCATTTTGAGGAGTGTGAAATTTGCTTTAGAGAAGGTTTTCACTGTGGTTTTCTGGGCAGGGGGTGGAGTTGAGATGTGAATATCCAGTGAGATTAGTTTATGGTCTGATCTTACCAGTGAGGGATACACTTCTGGTCTGGAGCATAGAGTCCCATTGTTGGTGATGATCAGGTCCAGTATGTTTTCCCCTCTTGTGGGAGTGGTAACAAGTTGTTCCATAGCATTTGAGTTTATAAATTCTAGGAACCTTTGGGCTAGGGTGTTGGAGCTAGAGTAATGCTCTCAGTCTATGTTTGCGTAGTTGAAGATGCTCAATATAATGGTGTTTGAGAGACCTTCATATTTTCCAGTGTTCTCAGGAAGGCCGAGTGGGGTTTGTGGGTTTGGGAGGGTGGTCTGTAGCAGGCTATAAACTGGAAGGCAGTTTTACCCACTGTTAGTTGCACATGGATAGTCTCTGATGCTTCGTGCTGTGCCACCAACCTGGAGGTGTGGGTATCTTTGACGAATATTGATACTCCCCCTCCTTTTGTGGTTCGGTCCAAGTTTTGGGGCCGAAAAGCATGGTATGAGGTATAACCTGGTAGTGCTGGGGTGGTCTCAGGAGCCTTGAACCAGGTTTCTGTTACTGGACAGATATCAATGTTCTCCATGCTAAGGAGAGTTTCGAGTGCATGCATCTTGAGGTTTAGACTTCTGGCGTTGAGTAGCATTACTCTTAGTTTCTTATCCCTTGTGATACCTATGGAGGTGGGTTTGTCTTTTGAGCCTTGCCTAAAAAAGGCACTATGGGGGTAGCAAGAGCCTTTGCCAATATCCAAAAGCCCAGGGTGACAGGTGCAAGCCGTCCCTAGCGAAGCATTGTGGCTTGTCGAGCATGTCATCCCAGGCTGACAGGCATTGGATCCCCTTTGAATGACACCAATACTTAAGCCAATTGTTGAAATTGATCATCTTGTCTTCATATTGTGGCATCATTCTTGGTGAGGGTAAGATGCTACTCAAGGTCAGGGTCATACCGGCCTGGGCTACATGCTCAGAGAGCTCCTCTATGTCTCTTTTCATGTAGTCCAGGAATGTACGTCTCAGGTCATTCACACCAGCATGGACAATGACTGAGTCATATTTGTACTTGCCTTGGAGTGACCTGAGTGCTTGTGTTATGTGGCGGATCCTAGCGCCCGACAGGCAGCTCACAGTGACCTCCTCCTTGTTCAGCCTGGTGAGCGGGACGTCAGTGTGCCTGACGATAGAGTTACCTATTACAAGTGTATCAGGTGTGTTGTTTAGCCTTAAGGGCTGTGACTGTTCGGCACACTAGCTTTGTGAGCTATGTGTTGCACGTGTTTTGTTTTGGTGTAGCGGTTGCTTGGGTGTCTGCTTTGGAGGTCTCTGCTGCTTAGGCAGATTTTTATTTAGAGCCTCCGAGTATGTTTTTGTGTGTTTATGTGTTTGGTTTGCTGTCATGGTAGGTCTATGTGAGACTGGAATTGTAGTGAGTGTGGTTTCCTTCTCCTCCTGACTGGTTACGCCAGTACTGAGTTGAGAGAGCTTAGCCTCCAGTTTGGCTATATGGTTGCATCTCTCACATGTGTTGGAATTTGTTGGGAGGAGGAGAGGGTTGCCTTTGTACATGAGGCAGTTGTAACATTGCCTCAAGATTCCCAGATTCACCAGCTGGACCGGAGAGGAGATTGACAACTGAACTTTGGACATGCTAGAATAGTATTGGGAATTCCTTTATAATTGAAAAAAGGGCCAATGGGGAACAAGGTACTCAAGGGGAGTTTGTGAGGGTGTAGTGCTTTTAATTTTTTTGTGTTGACTTAGTGAGCAAGTGCCAGGTAACTTAAATGCAATGTGTTACAGGTAACTTAAATGCAAAAATGACAAACAGTAACTTTCTTTCAAGTGAAACAAGGAAATAAGTACAGTAAGCAATGTAGATATCACTAGGGATCCATAGAAGCGCTGAAAAGCCGCGTTTTAGGTGGAATTAGCGTTTCAGGGAAATAACAAGCAAACAAACAACAAGCATACAAACAAAGCTAATCCAGACTCTGTTCTTAATCTGCACTGCATATAAAAAGTTCTTATGGGTCATATGTTGTAATTTAGTGCTGTGTCTTAAGTTATTCATATTAACCAGACTGTGACAATCACTACTTGCTTGAGTAAACTTTATACTGTTGTCTGTTTGCTGTTTGTGATGTAATTTTTATTTTTATTTTTTCCTGTAGAATATGGCCAGCAATTAATCCATTGAAGAAACAGAAGCTTACATCATTTTTCTCATGAATTTAGTGTGGGAACAAAACTAGAATATTGAACAAATGTATGTCTGATTTGAATTTCTGTGTGTCTGTCAACTACACCTAAGTAATAAAGAGGCCCCCAGAAGATAATTGTAGCCTTTTGAAAGTTCTTTCTAATCTGTTGCTTTTTATCTGGTATTAATCTGTCATTAAATTATATTATTAACTTTGGATGACCTACATGTTATGTATATTATGTTAAACATCACAGTGAGCAAATAGATGCTAGTAAACTACTTTCTTACTGTGATCAAAATATTTAGAAAATGTTTGGGTTTTTTTGTTTCATTGTGTATAGTTTCAATCATATAGAGATGACGTTTCAACATACAACAATGGCTATATACATTTTATGAATCTGTCTGGACTCACATCATTCTGAATGGCTGCTGCCCCAGCAGTCAGAAAATGTAGCACACCCAGACAAAATAAATAGTTTTGTCACAAAATTCTAACCTAGCAAAAAAAAAATAAAAAAAGCTGTGACAAGGCAAGTTTTAAAATAACATTGCAACTATTGTTAGCATTGCTACATCAAAGTGATAAAATGTTTTGCATACAGGGTTTATAGCTAACAGCTAACAGCAATAAAGTGCAGATATTGTAAATGCCATTCATTTAATGAGACAAAATAACTCCCAGTCCAAAATATTACATGCAAAGAAAACACGCGGTCATAGGCTGTACCATGTAAGCTGCAGACAAACCTCTGTACCTGCTGGTTAACGCATAAACACCAGCTATAAGTCAGTTCATGAGGTGTCAGAATCCTGACTCCTAGCAGATTGGATTGCAACAGCTTGGAGCTAAGAATCAAAAGAGTGTAAGAAAAGTAATTTCAGTTGAACAAGCAAAGCAGCTTTTTGCCTTACTTCCTTAGCTAAAATTATTTTCTCACTTTTAACTGCTTAGTTGAGGCACATAATACTTTGAAGTCAGTAGCACAATTGCTGTACTGTAACAAAAGTGGTATGTGGGGTCTGCCTTTCACGTTCTATAGGCTTGAATGAAATGAGGCCTTGCACACAGCTAACACTACAGAACTGGAGTATGATTACAATTGACACTGTGGTTGTGAAGGAGTTAATGCATTGTCATGTTTTATAATGCTCTAAAATGACAGACACTGTGGATGTACTTTTATCCTTCAGTATATTTTCATTCAGGTAGTTTTCTAGTAGAAATGTAAATTACATTACACACAGCTTCCTATGTCTAGGCAATAACTTGTGCATGTGTTTATAAATCCGCATTTTGTGAACTAGCATATTATAGTAATAATTTCAGATAACTTTAGTTCTACACAAAGTATATATTTTTATATCAAACATAATTATAAACAGTCAACTTAATGCGTATTATAAGCATTTAGTATCATAATCACTTCTCAGACATACAGTGGATATAAAAGGTTTACACACCCCTGTTAAAATGCCAGGTTTTTGTGATATAAAAAAATGAGACCACAATAAATCATTTCAAAACTTTTCCCACCTTTAATACAACCTATAACCTGTACAATTCAACTGAAAAACAAACAAATATGTTAGGGGCAAAAAACTTAAAAAAATAACAAATGTACAATACACTGCTTGCATAAGTGTGCACACCCTTAAACTAGTACTTTGTTCTGTGCACACGCTCAAACTAATACTTTGTTGAAGCACCTTTTGATTTAATTACAGCATTCAGTCTTCTTGGGTACACACCTGCCATCAATTAAAGAGACTCTGATTAACCCCAAATAAAGTTCAGCTGTCCTAGTAGGATTTTATTGACATTTACTTAGTTGTCAGCTACAGCAAAAGCCATGGTTCGCAGAGAGCTTACAAAGCATCAGAGGGATCTCATTGTTGAAAGGTATCAGGCAGGAGAAGGGTACAAAAATTTTCCACAGCATTAGATATACCATGGAAGATATACCATGGAACACAGTGAAGACAGTCATCAAAAAGTGGAGAAAATATGGGACAATGGTGACATTGCAAAGAACTGGATGTCCCTCCAAAATTGATGAAAAGGCAAGATGAAAACTGGTCAGGAAGGCTGCCAAGAGACCTACAGCAACACTGAAAGAGCTGCAGGAATTTCTGGCAAGTACTGGTTGTGTACTACATGTGACAATAATCTTCTGTATCCTCCATATGTCTGAACTATGGGGTAGGGTTGCAAGACGGAAGCCTTTTCTTACACAGAAAAACATCCAGGCCTGGCTAAAATTTGCAAAACAATACATCGTCTTCCAAAGGCATGTGGGAAAATGTGTTATGGTCTGATAAGAACAAGGTTGAATGTTTTGGCCACAATTCCAAAAGGTATGTTTGGTGCAAAAACAACACTTTGCATCACTAAAAGAACACCATCCTCACAGTGAAGCATGGTGGTGGAAGTATCATACTTTGGGGTTGCTTTTCTTCAGCTGGAACTGGGGCTTTAGTCAAGGTGTAGGGAATTATGAACAGTTCCAAATACCAGTTACTTTTGGCCCAAAACCTTCAGGTGTCTGCTAGAAAGCTGAAGATGAAGAGAACTTTCACCTTTCAACAAGACAATGACCCCAAGCATGCATCCAAATCAACAAAAGAATGGCTTCCCCAGATGAAAATTAAAGTTACGGAATGGCCCAGTCAGAGTCCAGACCTAAATCCAATAGAAGATCTGTGGGGGTGACCTGAAGAGGGCTGTGCACAAGAGATGCCCTCGCATATCTGACAGATTTGGAGCATTTTGCATGAAAGAGTGGGCAAATATTGCCAAGTCAAGATGTGCTATGCTGATAGACTCCTAAGCAAGAAGACTGCATGCTGTAATTAAATCAAAAGGTGCTTCAACAAAGTATTAGTTTAAGGATGTGCACACACAACAAAGTATTAATTTAAGGATGTGCACACACAACAAAGTATTAGTTTAAGGGTGTGCACATACAACAAAGTATCAATTTAAGGATGTGCACACACAACAAAGTATTAGCTTAAGGGTGTGCACACACAACAAAGTATTAATTTAAGGATGTGCACACACAACAAAGTATTAATTTAAGGATGTGCACACACAACAAAGTATTAATTTAAGGATGTGCACACACAACAAAGTATTAGTTTAAGGGCGTGCACACACAACAATGTATTAATTTAAGGATGTGCACACACAACAAAGTATTAGCTTAAGGGTGTGCACACACAACAATGTATTAGCTTCAGGGTGTGCACACTTATGCAACCAGCATTTTGTACATTTTTTATTTTTTATATTTTTCCCCTAACAGATTTGTTTGTTTTTCAATTGAATAGAACAGGTTATAGGTCACATTAAAGGTGGGAAAAGTTTTGAAATGATTTATTGTGGTCTCATTTTTTTATATCACAAAAACCTGACATTTTTAACAGGGGTGTGTAAAGTTTTTATATCCACTGTATATCTGTTTAGTTTCTTCAAAGGTCTTCATCTGAACCTTGATGTATTTGTCATACAAAAATCTTTTGTGTTTTTTTTTCCAAAGACTTTTCCATCTTACCCACAAATAATTAGTAGGCATACAGTCCAGGACACCTTTACTATGCATAGCCAAAATTCCTAATAGGCCCAAAGCTCTGATTGGGTAAATGACTTGGTCAAGCTCACACAGCTGACAAATGAAGGCTGAGGGGACCAAATCTTGTACCTAAGGAAGTAGCTGATAAACAGATCATAATCTGGTCATATGGTCAGCTGCTTAAACTTTAGTTTGTAAACTTTTACATATCTTTTGTGTGTTTAGTTTATCTCCAAACTGTAAACCTGAAATTTCACTCATAACAGCATTTCTGTCTCTGCTGACCTTCTTCCTGCATTTCTTACTTTGTGGTGATTTTCCTCTAACAGCGGCGAATTGTGTCATTTTCAACCTTCTGCTCTTTAAAATAAGTTGGAGGGAGACATTTTTAAGGTCAACTATTCAGTTAAAGTATGTACTGCTTTTTTTCAAAACTTTATTCAGATCCTGTATATCAATACAGTTGCAAATCTTGTCTTGCTATTACAAAACTAAACATACGACTCAACATTCATGTGGCTTTCATCGCTTATTAACGGTGTCAAGCATTTCAGATGATTCTGTTTCTGCTTTTTTCTACTCCTGAAAATGACTGACACTTATCTTGGAGCATGTCTCCTTGGCATAGTATCATGAGATATGTAACATCTGTATATTTATCGTAATGTTCCATACAACTCACACACATAGGGAATGAGATTCTAGCCTCATGACGCATTTATTCAGACTGACATGCACATTTCTGCAGCTAAGCATTAGCATTTAAATTCTACACATCACTATGCATACGGATATAGGGATGGAAGTTAGAGCAGAAGGTGAAGGCTGTGAGCTGCAGTTCCTGGGGTACAGGGTTTGATTCCATTATCTCATTTTCTATTGTATGACCTATGGCAAGTCACTTAACTAGACACTAAGCTGCTGGGAACAACTGGGAAATTAGGATAGGATCCTTAATGGTCCCATGGACTGCAAGACTACTAACAACTTATACTATACCTTTCTTTTCTCCTATTGCACACACACACACACACACACACACACACACACACACACACACACACACACACACACACACACACACACACACACGGACATATAGATAGGCACATATGATATATTGAAATATAGATAGATATTCATACACATAATCTGTACATTTTGTAAATTCTATGAATTAGATTGAACTAAATTACATTTATCATGTTAAATGTACTGAACGTGACATATTTTTCTCATAAAAATGTCTTTTACACATTCAAAGACATTAACTTAAAAGCCACTTTTCAGTCTTAAGTAGAATGATACAAGTCTGAACTGCCCATACGATTCTGTGTCCATATAATGAAGGCTGCCAGACTCACATAACTTACATATATGGCATAATTATCTTCATTGGGCTGAAACAAATCAGTTCCCACTCTGTTCAGTGGATGACTTTGGAGTGCAAGTAGCACTTGGATTGGATTGTTATACCATGTCCAGTTGTTTCCCACTTACTCTGAATCTGGACTCTGTGTAAGTTAACCTTCATGCTCAAGGCCAAATAGCTATTTATTCTTTGCACTTTACTTTTAATGGATGTGATTCATGTAGCTTTATTTCAGTTGATTAGACACTCTCCCGGATTTACTAATCTTCCATGCAGGACTAGTCTAGTCCTGCACGGAAGTGCCCATTTAGGAGCAGGACAGCAGTGCGCCATGCATATTAATGAAGGCGCACTGCCCGAGCTCCCAGGCTTATACAGAGCGTGTACAAGTGCAGGGGGCATGTCTGAGAGTAGAGCTCAAAGAATAAACACGCCCCTGCAATGTTGAACAGCAGAAAGTGGAAATAAATGAGCGAGGCCACTCATAAGTGTCCACATACCCCCACCAGCAGTCCCCCATGTGTAGGACAGCAACAGGACATAAAAATCAAAAGATGGAACCGCTGTATTGTCCTCTAAAACTGTAGTACAGCTAACCGTAGGTGCGTGTGTGCCTATAGCTACGGTTAAAGCAGCTGAAGAGGATAGCAAGGAAGATATATGTAAATGAAGCATCTCGGCAATAGTGTAGTGGGCAGAGCGGTCACCTAACGAGCAGGCATTCCCAGTTCGAGTCCCGCTGCAGCACAGTCTATTTTAAATGGCAAAGCATGGTATAAGCAAAATTTTTATTACAAAACCCACTAAATAACATATATTTATGAACTAGAGTACTGCAGGAAATGCACATGTGAAGAGTCAGTATCATAAAGAATAAGGCAGCAATAAGCAGATGTTAAGCACAGATAAGCAGTAGTAAGCATATGTAAGCACTAGTAAGCATGTGTAAGTGCATTTGCACAGGGGTAAGCACTGCCTGCACAGATTAAGCAAAGGAGAAGCTAACTGGGTGTAAGAAACTGTGACCGGAAGTTAGCAGTGCTTACCTCCGTGCAAACCCGCGCAAACCCACTTTCAACCTCTTTAAACTGCCTTAACACCCTGTATCCAACAGCTGCTGTTCTGCCCAGCAACAAAATAAACAGCCTCTGCAAGGCTGGAACCCAGGACCATGCACACAATATACAAAATGATTTACCACTAAGCCATGCCAAATATGCATAAATCGTATGTTGTCAGAAACATAACCCCAGCCCAGGCATGCAACAGTACAGAGAATGTATATCTACATCTAGATGGACATGTGTGTGTGCTATTACTATCTAAATGGCTACAACATATCCATAGATGTAGTTATATATATATATATATATATATATATATATATATATATACAGAAATATATACATATATATACAAACATATGAACATATATACTTGCAAATGCTGACATCTACACGTATATATGTCAACACCTATATGTCCACATATACACAGCAAGTTACATATATGTACACAGATATATATCTCAGTAGGTATATATGGACATAGTTAGAAATATTTAAGCAAATATATATACCCATATAGGTATACATGGCCAAACAGCTGTAGATAGTAATAGCAGAGGAACAGAAACATATATGTCCACATGTACCGTTAATGGGCTTGAGAGGGCCCAAACAATATACGGCCCATACAAATTGCCATACCCCCCCCCAGTCAAACACATCCACCCTGCAAGACACTACCAAGCTCATTGTATTGTAAGAGTTTCATTTAAATAGGGATTTAAATTAGTCCTCTCTTATTTTACACATGTTGACATCACATTCCCCTCTCCCCCATCCACTAGGCGGGCTGACCAATACAGACCCATCCAACCCAGGCCATCCTCGACCCATAGATTCATTACCCACAGTCCGCCCCCCCCCTGCTGCACACACGTAGCCACCATCCCTTCCCTAGTTACCAGCCCATAGCTACCACTACACATTGTCCTCCATCAACCCCCCCCCCCGGGACCCATCCTGTATGTTGTCCAGACCCAAGTATCCTACATCTGGCACAAGCTGTAGTCCATGCACATAGCCAAAGGTACCTTTGCAGCTCTGGTTTTCAATGAAAGCTGACTACCCAATTTTTGGGTTGTCCCACATGGGACAAATGTTTCCCTGGTACTAATAGATTTTACATGTGATTTTGTTGACCCTAACGGTTATATTTCTAGGTATCGCAAAGAATACGTGCCACACAAGTTTGGCCTCTATGCACATGAAACATAGTATTCAGCAATACCAATCAAAATTACAGGACATGTAGCTAAATATGCAGATGTATGTGTGTGTGTGTGTATGTGAATATACCCATAATTAAATAGATATATATACCTCTCCCTCTCTGTAGTACAAATGTATATATACATAGACATACATATATATAAATACCCACATATAGATATATACATATGCAGACACCCATACATCCACATGTCGTTAGATATATATACAGCAATATATATATACATATAGATATATATATATATATATATATATATATATATATATATATATATATATGTATATATATATATATATATATATATATATATATATATATATATATATATATATATATATATATATATATATATATATATATGTGTGTGTGTGTGTGTGTGTGTGTATGGGTGTGTATACACAGATATATATCTATGATATGATAAAGCACATAAGAATGACATATGGTCACAGGTTGTACCAATGGGGGTGGGTGGCCCAATCAATATACGTGTAACACGTAGCATTAACCCCCCCAGCCAGACAGGGAAAACATACAAATAAACTCACAAACAAAGTAAACAATCCACTGCTCCCCAAACCACAGGCAGGACACAACCAATGGGGGGAATACTGTGGACCCATCAAGTCTAATCTTGCAACAGAGACAGGAGAATCCCTTGCGGGACACCCCAAAAAGTTTTGATGACCGGAGTCCCATCCGTGCAATGATTTATTAAGGCAGAGAGTGTATGTACTTGGACTACAAGGCTGGGAAAGCCTGATGACCCATGGGTCGAGACAACGTACAAGATGGGTCCCGGGAAGTGGGGAGTGGGTAGTGTGTAGTGGTGTGGTTAGAATCAACCTTCACCCAGAGTAAGGATGAGTGCTGTAGAGGAGGGGCGGGGGGGAACTATGGGTATGAAATTATGGGCCGAGGCGTGCAGGTGTTGGCTGGAGCAGTTCTATTCGGACCGCCCTGGGGATGTAAGCAATAGTACGAATTGGGCAGAGCTGTCACCTAACGAGCAGCCATTCCCGGTACGAGTCCCACTGCACAGTCCATTTTACTTGGCAAAGTACAGTATAACCAGATGTGTTGTTGCAAAACCCACTACATAACACCAAAGAATACATGGTCGCAACACCCCACTGTAGGCATGTAAGCCGATCTAATTGGCATCACAAGTTATTGTAGTCCTCACCCCCACCCAGGGGTGTGAGTGTCCAACCCAACCTCCAAATGCAGTGTATATGCACAGCTGTTGCTGTAGATGAAATGGCCAGCTGTGGACCTTCCCTTTAGCCTTCCTGCACATCCCTAGATAATTCCCCTACTATCTCTTCCTCTTTGTGCCCCATGAACACCACTTACCTATCAACCTCTTTTCCATTTCTGTTAATGTTTAATGTTACAAGTAGTTGACACCCACTTCCCCAACTATATTGGCAGAATCTGGAACAACCTACCCACATGTATTACCTCATCTGTCCCACAGGACACATGTAAATGACACATGAAGGAACACGTCAAGCACACTTGGATCAGCACATGCTCACCTCCTGGCGAAATCCTCCCCCGCCTAACTTACACTCTATACCCCTACACCAACTAGTGAAACTGACACCTCTTGTCTTGCCTCACATACAAATCCCAACATCCGACAAACCATCCCTATTACACCCCCACTAATCATTCCAATGGCCTACTATACAGTTATAATGCCCCCCCCTCTACCTACCTACCTACACCTTCACTATTCACAACTACTCTACCACACATGTATGACATAACTAAACCTAACCCGAATACCTGAGTGTAACCTATCCAGAACTGTTAAACTGGAATCACAGTTCACCTTAAACTGACCTTTGTCAACAGTCATACCTGACATGCAAACCTGACATTTACATGTATAATACCAACATGTTAATGTGAAATAAGCATGAAGAATGTGGTACATAGCTATGTTATGTCTGTTACTCTCTATGAATGTGAACACCTCAGTATTACTTGAAATGAGTAGCTGGGGTTTACTGTGCAGCTCAAGTCCCCCGGGGCACCGCTTAAAATGGACAAGCATCCAATCAGATTGTCCATGTCAACAAATGTAAACTAAATACATGAAGTAGCATGGGGGTATGCAGGAACATGCAGGTTTAAACCTGTTTGGGTTGCTGTAAGGAATGTCCACACTGGTTAAGCAATGTAGAAGCCAACTCAGTGTAAGACGCCGCAACTGGAAGTCAGCAATGCTGAGCCTCATGCAAACCAGCACATACCCGCCTACAATTGCTCTACAGTGCCTTAGTCACTCTGTAGCCAACAGCTCTCATCGTGCCCATTAACAACATAATCTGCACTGCCAGGTTCCACCCCCCCAACCCTGCACACTATGGTCTAAGTGAGTTACCACTAAGCCATGGCAGATACACATTCAGCTGCTGTTATCACAAGCATATCATCCAGAACAGTCATTCACCAGTATAGGAAATGTATGTAAGTATGTAGATTAATACCAGCAAACATGTGTACATTGCTCAACCACAGTATTTCGAGCAGTCCATGTGTATCAAAGAACAGTGCCTGACCAATCATACTGTGAGAACAGTAGTCTTGCATAATACTGAAGAGGATAATGAAAAATGGTGCACACTGTGGGGGCATGTGGGCATGCTTTATGCACAGAATGTCACACCTGGGGTGTCAATTCCACAGAACTGGCAGAAGAGGCTGGCCAGGTGTGTGAACAAACTGCTGCTTCTCAAACCCCTGTCAGGATGCTACCAGTGGGAGAAACAGTGTAGACCAGCTAAGTCTACTCTTGACAGAACAACAGGGCCGTCCCTGGTGGGACGAGCCAAGCATTGTGAGTCACGTTGATGTCTCCACCAGTATCGGAAGAGGATCAAGGGAAGGCTCGTACGTATGTGGACTAAATGGATGAAGTGCCTGCAAAAGCTTGGGTCACGACAGTATACTGAAGGAGTACCGAGATGTGCAGAGAGGGAAATGTGTGGAGATGTGGTATGACTGGGCTAGCAACTGTAGAATGGATGGATGCTGTGTACGTGGAGCATGGGGGCCGGGGTAAGGAAACATGGGTATGATATTATGGTAGAAATATGCAAATTAAGCAGAACAGCAATGGTGTAGTGGGTAGAGCATCCGGCCGATGAGCAGACATTCCCAGTTTGAGTTCCACTGTACCTCAGTCTATTTTACATGGCAAAGCACGTTATAACCAATAGTTTTGTTACAAAACCCACTAAATAGCATATATCTATGAAATGGAGTACCACAAATAATACACATGTGATGTATCTGTATCAGATGGAATAAGGCACTAGTAAGCAGGTGTAAGCACAAATAAGCACTAGTAAGCATATGTACTCACTAATAAGTGGGCCTAAGGCCTTACAACTGCTTTATAGTGCCTTAATCACTCTGCATCTAACGGGACTTTGTCAGCCCAGCAACAAAATAAACAACCATGCAGGTCACAAATCCAGGACTCTATACACCATAGTCCCAGTAGTTATCCACCAAGCCATCACAGAAGTACAGAAGAATGAGGCAGTAGTAAATAAGTCCTCACCATAGTATAACCAAACTGAACCTTTGAAAGGCATCAGTCGATAGTCATATGTGCCATAACTGACTACAGAACATACATATTTGAACTGGAGTACTGCGGTAAGTCCAGATGTGAGGTGTTATTGTAATTAAGTGTAAAAGTTCCCAGGACCCCATACAGTGTACGTACACATGTCAAAGGTTACAAGACACATATATAACATGTGATGAAGGGGAAATCAATGCCAAAAGGCAAATATCATGCATACAAATAGTACACACTGCTAAGCGTAGCACAGCATTGCATCACAAATTACTGGCAGGATACTATCAGTGGGAGACACAGTGTCAACCTGTTAAGTCTAATCTTAAACAAACGCATCTTCGTCCCTGGTGGGACAACTCCCAAAATTCATACCATGCCTCAAAGGTAAGCAAAGATGGTAACGTATGTTCACAGACTACATGTGTGGGAAGCCTCAGGATCCATGGGTTGGGACAACTCACGTGAAGGGTCCCGAAAGGTGGAGAGTGGGCAATGTGTAGTGGTGTGGTTAGATTCAGCTGGAACCTGTAGGAAGGATGATTGATGTGGAGGAGGAACGGGGGGGGGTGATGAGTATGACATTATGGACCGAGGCATGTGGATGAACCTATACTAATGGGACCAGCCCATGGATGTCTGCAAGAAAGGAGGGGGGGACACAGGAAAGGTACTGAGACATACCATTTCCCATGCCAACCCATGTTTTGGGTAATATGTATGTTGCATAACCCACAGAATAGCATATATATATATATATATATATATATATATATATGAACTGGAGTACTGCGGCCATGAAATAATATATATATATATATATATATATATATATATATATATATATATATATATATGTATATATATATACATATACACACACACACACACACACACATATATATATATATATATATATATATATATATATATATATATATATATATATATATATATATATAAATAACCTGGAGTACTGCAGGAACTGCACATGTGAGGTGTCGGTATCATAATGCATAAAGCAGTAGTTAGGTTAAGCAGCAGTAAGCTGTAGTAAGCATATGTCAGCACTGGTAAGTGAGTTTAAGGGTACAGTCTCAGCATATCTGACGCAAACTATCTGTAGGCATATGTAACCGGAGGTTTGTGTTTGCGCGACAGTAAGCACTGCATACACAAAGTAGGCAAATTTGAGGCTAACCAACAAATATGTAGCTGCCCTGAGTGTGCTGGTTCTCCTGTAAAAGGTATTGCTACCTGCTGTCTGTAACACTGATGCCCACACACAGGAAGGACTGTACAAACATCCACAGAATGTCCAGGTTATGTCATCACATGTAACCCCTACTATACATAACATGTAAAGCAGTCTGATATCTCACTGGCTTGTTAGCAGATATGATGACACTACTTATGGTGTACAGCACATATACACCACGTCATGCACGTCATATGTACAGTGCATGTGTAGCAGTCTGATATATCACTGGCTTCTTAGTGGATATGATGACACTACTTATGATGTACAGTACATATGCACCACGTCATGCACATCATATGTACACAGGTTGACAGAGTTGTGTCTGGCAGCACATACACAGGGCCAGTATAGACATGTTGCTGTGATAACCTCATACATTTACTGTTGTAACAAGGTTTGTGGCAACATATGCCCTATGAGGGATTAGAAGCCAGTAACTGTCACAGCATTCACCATCTACAGACTGCAATCCTCACACTACCATCTGAAGTCCACAGATAGATGCTCCATTGGTAACACATGCAACCAAAGGCACAACACTGCCCAGTCTGCAGCAGACCCTGCAGATGGGGATTCCACATAAACATGGAACTGATATGGCAGGTATGGAGACATGTAGGAAAGTCGTATCCTCACACACATTGTTAAACAAACAGTACTCCACATGCAGTATAGCAGCACATACAGACTGTAGGCAGGCCAGGCATATGCCCCTCCTGTGTGTTGTCCTGTTTCCACAGTGTATGTTGTTAGAGGTAAATTCCCAAGCCATCTCAGATGCTGTTTGCCAACCAACAGATCTAGTTCTTGCTCACAGTGAATGACAAGAGCTAACACCAACATGATATTCCTAGATATTGGAGTGTGTTTCCATGCAACTGGCTATGGGAATGTTACCACAGCTGTTCCACATGCAATCAGCTAGGGGAGGGCTACAATTCATGCAGATGCCGTCAGCTGATCCTGAGTATCACTTAAAATACACATGTTGTGCAAAAGCAAAGCAGGTGTAGGTCCTCACATCTGCCAGAGAGGAAGTGGGAGATGCAGACAGAGGAAAAGACATGTCAGGGAAGGGTGGGAGAGTAAAACTGCAGCTTGTTTGTGTCACACACCTATCAGGACAGGGTATCAATCCCCTGACAACTATGTAGTGCTATCACAGTTTGAGGCAGTTATTGGATGCGCCACATGGGTTACCTGTTGTGGAGCCCTCAGAACATATATGTGATCGTGAGTGACATCTACAACAGGGATATGGTAGCTATATGGTAGGTGACGTACATGTACCTGCCCAAATGAACAGGTGCCAGCATCAACACAGCCACACTCTCACAGGGGCACACACACACACATCGACACACTTGGCAGGGCCAGGAGTACAACTCATCTGTAGCAGGATTGTCATAACACATCACTGTGCAGGTATCACATGCACCACTTGTCATATGGAAGTTGTATGGGCAAAGGATATGAGAAGGTGTCTGACATAAGACAGCATGCTTCAGTATGCCCATGGGGGTTGTAGTGAGTGTGGATGTGAACATACGCAACATACAACACACAGACAAACACACAGGGTGCCAGTAGTGACATGCATGGGTGCATGTCTGCACAGGTTTGTGGTGGTTGACTGTGGCAGCAGGCTATACAAGAGTAGGCAATGAGTATACCTTGGCATCAGGCCACAAGACAATGGTCTGCATTGTGGCTCAGGCTGTAGTGTCCACATTTTCCCACACAGATGGGTATTGTATCCCCCATCCAGTCACCTGGGTGACTATTGTGTGTGGCTTATGCTGTGCATCGCTTGCCATGTATGTGTACCTTAGTCCATGACATGGACGGTGTCTGGGATGTGCACACCTCCCACATGCATGTACAGTAACATGTGGAACTGTACCTGGGATGTCTGGCCCCATGTCGTAAACACAGATTAGCATCATATGTGCTAGTCTTGCCCACCTGTGGCGGGGACCTGTAATGGGCAGCAGGTTTACTCTGCACCTACATTGATTGCATGCTCACATCATTCCTTGGTGTCAGTGGCATCTGTCCATCCAGGGTATGCTGTCAAGCATGGCATGTCCGTTGTGGGTCACATGTGATGGCACCACATGCGGAGCAAGTGTCCATTGGGGAAAATGGGGGAGGTGCACTGTCAGCATGTATGTGCATATTGGACAGATGGACAGGATGACATGGCCTCTGTAGCCCACTGCTATCACTCCATAGTTACTAGCAGTGACCAATATGCAGTATACTACCTACATATTCGCTTTTGCCTAGGCATGTGTGTGTGTATGAGACATGGGTTGGGAGTGTGCTCTGGGTAATACTGGGATTGCTAACTGTGATTGCCTGGCCTTGATGTCACATGTATGGGTATGGCTTTGCACCCCAGCCTCTCAGCTATTTCACATCTGGTATCCCTGTATGGTGGACATCGTGATATATAGTAGGGCCACCATATAAGAAACCCACTCCACATTTGCCACAGGTGTCCCACATTATCAACCACCTCTACACAGAATACGAGTTACAAACACACACACACACGCACACACGCACACACACACGCACACATACGCACACCTGTCATTTTTGGGAGTAGAACCCCTACCTAACTAGTTTATTACACCACAGCATTACGCAGTTATAGTATGCGCTATGCACATTACTGAAGTACTCCTTCCTCAATGGTGTATTTCACAATGAATGACACCAGCAGGATTGCCAAAGTAGGCCATTTGAAATGTACTGTGGGTGACTAGCCTAAAATGCATTGCTCCCTACACAGACAGTGAGACACACACAAAACATCCACATCCGACATGTGTGGGTATAGAACCCCTGACAGGGGGCTATATCACACTACAGCATGGAGCTGTTATAGGATGCACCACGGGGATTACTATAGAACTCCATCCCCAATGCTGCATTTCACAATGAATGACATCAGCAAGATTGCCAAAGTAGGGCATGTGAAATGTGCTGTGTGTGACTAGCCTATAATGCATTGCTCCATATAAATACATTGAAACATCCAGAACTGCCATGGGTGGGGATGGAACCCTACCACAGTTCTAAATCACAATCCAGCAGTACGCAGTTACAGGATGCGCTACGGAGATTACTGGGCTACAACCTTCCCAGAGATGTATGTCTCAGTGGGTGACATCAGCAGCCTTGCCAAAGTTGAGTATATGAATTGTAAGGAGGGTGAATATCCTAAAAAACATTGCTCTCTACACAGTCAGAGACAGACAGATATGCACACAAACACACACACATTCACACACACAGTTGCCAAGTCTGGGGTTAGAACACCTACCTAGCTACTTCATCACACTACAGCAGTATGCAGTTACAGGACGCACTATGGAGATTACTAGGCTACAGCTTTCACAGAGGTGTATTTCTAGGTGGGTGACATCAGCAGCCTTGCCAATGTTGAGTATTTGAATTGTAAGGAGTGTGAGTACCCTAAAAAGCATTGCACTCTACACAGAGACAGACAGACATGCACACAAACACACACACACACAGTTGCCAAGTCTGGGGTTAGACCTCCTACCTAACTAGTTTATCACACTACAGCAGTACACAGTTATGGGATGCATCATGGAGATTACTGGGCTACAACTCTCCCAAAGGTGTATTTCACATTGGATTACCTCAGCAGGCTTGTCATAGTAGGGGTATGGGGAGGGCGGTGTGTGCATAGGCCATACCCATTCATGTATGGGTTGACACTCCACATGTGGGCACACACAGGGTCATATGTCGCAGATACATGTATACCACTGCTAGATGACTACTTCCTTGTACAGTCATGTTGCACAGTTGACATATGCACCACATAGTCTGTAATGCTGAAAGGATACTGGCGGCTAGTATCTGCAGTGAGTGACACGTGCACCTCATGTGTTTGGGGCCCTTTGGCTGTGTGCTAGGTGGGACAGGCCTGGATGGCTTCTTATCACAGTCACCCTCTTCAATACATGTATGTACGTCTACCTTTGGCTTATTATAGTGTGTCGCCCTGACGTATATGTCTGTATTCCTATCCACTGTGTGTGCAAGGCATGAGTGGTGCAAACTGACCAGTGTCTGCACTAACATCTGCAACTGCCACATATGTCTGATCCACTGGTGTTTGCAGTCATGGTCTTCATGTGTGAAGTGTGTGAGCATGCCCAGTATGGCCATCTGTAGTGGATGTGTGGATCGTTTCCAGGTAGTTTGTGCTGCAGTGCTGACCTTTGTGTTGTACACCAACAGGTAGCATGCTGTGTTCTGCAGGGTATCCATTGATCAGTTGGCTTTGACTGTTACTTCATTTCTGCATAGTGAGGGGGCACACCTGACTGTTTCTACATTTATACCCAGGAGTGGGGGGAGGGCACACCTGACTGTTACTACATTACTATGTAGGATGAGGGGCACACCTGACTATTTCTACATAGGGTTGTGGGGGCACACCTGACTGTTATTACATTGCTATGTAGGATGGGGGGCACAAGTGACACTTGTACACATTTGCTATGACTGTACTGGTATGTCATGTACTCCATTTCATTCTGTATTGCTAACTATCATGCTGACTAGAGGCACACCAGTGTACTACAGATCGTGGCTTTGGTTGCCCTACATATTATTGTCTGAATTCCTACTCAGAGCTAACATCCCACTGCCTGCCCTGCTGTGGTCTGTCTGCGTAGGCCTGCGGGTGGGGTTCACCATAGCCATCATTCTGGGGTCATGGCACGGGCTCAGTTTGGGTTTGTCTACACCTGTCCTGCTGGCTGCAACAGTTGTTGGGTATGTGAACCGTCCTGACTGACATGTGTGGGTCATATGGACACACATGTTGCTCAGCACAATACCTGCAGTGGGTTTTGTCACCCTGTGTAGTACTGGCTACTATGGTGACTCCAGTATGTATTACACATGTCAGGGTGCCACTATGGGTGTCTACTGTCTGCTGCCTTAACATTCAGCCACCCCAGTTGCCTTGCATGCTCACATACATACCATAGCTACAGGTAACAGCACATTCTACTCCATTTGACAATTGGTAGGTTGATTGACTTACCTTGTCGGTGTGCCATTCTTGCAGATGGTGCTGGAGGGCTGCCTATGTCAGGTGCACATAGTACACTCCCTATACATGGTTGAGCACAGGTGGTGTCATGTTTGGCATCCCTTTTACTGTATGTGTGAGTCAGAGAGAGGTGTCATTCCCTGGGACCCTACTGTGTCAGTGCATGTGCTATGTATTGCCTCTTTGTCAAGGCCAGGGCATACTGGGCACACATCCTTCTGCCTACTGACGCAGGCTCAGGTTCTTCCTCCTCCAGGTAAGTCTGTGCCAGTGCAGGAATTGGCAATGGTGGGGGGCTGTGTGGCCCTGTCCCATGCTGTTACTGTTGCAGCTGTTTATGCAGGATCATATTGTGTAGCATAGCACATACCATAACAATCTGGGTACATGTAGCTGGTGAATACTGCAAAGCTCCACCGGATGTGTCCAGCCAACAGAACCTTGACCTGAGCATCCCAAACACATGCTCTATTATATGTGTGGCCTGTGTGTGTGCCTCATTATGGCATTCTTGTTCAGGTGTGTGTGCATTTCTAATGGGTGTCATCAGCCCCGGCTTCAGTGTGTACCCAGCATCCCCCACTAGGTGACCATAGGGGATGTCCACATTGGCAAATCTCTGGTTCAGCTGCGTCAGATGCCATATGTGGGAATCGTCATGGCTTCCAGGGCAACAAACACACACATTCATTATAATGCCCTGGGGATCACATACGACCTGGCAGTTGATGGAGGGGATGCCCCTGCTGTTAATGTAGGCACTACCCTGCTCACTGGGTGGTGCTTTGATACATATGTGCATGCAGTCTATAGCACACACTACCCCAGGGTATTCTGCTATTTGGTGGAAGACACATATATTGCTGGTCAACAACTCACGGGTGTTGAGGAAATATACATGCTCACTGGCATGTGCTAACATGGCATCCAGGAACTGGTGGATTACTCTGGATACTGACGCCTGTGAGATCACCATGATATCCTCAGTTGTGCTTTGGGAGGTACCTGTGGCTAGTATACCTAGGCCTACACATACCTTAGTATCCACTGGGATGGGTCCCCTTGGTCAGTTTGGTGTGTCAGGTGTGGCCGGCACAGCTCAACTATTTGCTATAGGAGGTCTCTGTCCACCCTATAGCGCTCCACTACCTCCAGCTCATGTAGCCCCTGGTAGGTTACCTTGGGTCTGTACACTCTTCTCCATCTCCTCACTGTGGGTTGTTCAACAGCATTCTCATCCTCACCACCCTCAGCGTCTTGCACATATTGTTCTATGTTGCCTGCTGCAGCCCTTCTGATTTTGTAGATTTGTTTGTTAAAATTTCCCTGCTTGTATACACCGGTGGTGTAGAGTGTGGGAAATACCAGTGGGGAAGGTGTTTGCTTAGTTTATAGTAGTGTTCTGGGCTGGGCTGCTGCCTGTGTAATTGGCTGATTCTGATACATTCCATCTGCCAGCTATGATTGGCTGATTCTGATACATTCCTCCTGCCAGCTATGATTGGCTGATTCTGATACATTCCACCTGCCAGCTATGATTGGCTGGTTCTGATACATTCCACCTGTTAGCTATGATTGGCTGATTCTGATACATTCCACCTGCCAGCTATGATTGGCTGATTCTGATACATTCCACCTGCCAGCTATGATTGGCTGGTTCTGATACATTCCACCTGCTAGCTAGGCTAGTTCTCCTTGATTACCTTCCTTCTGCTGTTTTCCCATTGGCTCCCTGTTTGAGCCCGTGTGCGCCACGCAAACGGAGTGCTCAAATGTGCACATTGCTGCTATTTCCTGGTTTAACTTAATTTTTCTTCCTGTAGAGCCTGGTGTGTGGCATGCACATCTGCTTACACTTTGTAGAGAGTGCAAGGCAGGTTTTACACACCCCTAGCTTAGCTGTGCTATGCTAGGAGCACACCCGAGCCACAGGCCTCCTATCTGCTTACAGTATGCCTTACACACCCAACCATGATGTCATCTACCTCCTACTTTTGCATTCAGCTATTCATACTCTTACACTGTTGGGACCTGGCTCACATGCTGGGGAAAACTGGAATTCACTATTGTTCCCCTCATTTGCATAGGATCGCCTGCTAATGCATAGTTACATGTGTCACACTGAGCCTCCCCCTTAGCAACCACTATTCACTGGCCATGCTGTCTTTTGCCTGCCATTGACTTGCATGGCAGAATACTGATTTTAGTTAGAATGCTTGTTTTAGGTTTATATTCTTATTTTCCCCCGATCCCATTTGCGTGCCGCTGCCCTATGCTTAAACAGCCGAGATGGCAGAAATAACATAAAGGTTGAATTGTTTACTTTTTGTTTTGCTTGCAATGCCAGTGGCTTTATACTTGGCCATTGGCATGCTTCCTCAATGATATGCAGCCTTTATTTGGAGCTGTCATGTCTCGGTTTTTGATTTTGCAGAAATGTACTTGGTTACTAACCAAGTACATTTCTGCAGAGTACACTAGTCCTGCATGGCCTGATTCCAGCTTCCTGGATAGCAGATTTACCTCATTTGCATGGTTTTCACCTGCAAATGGGGTAATTTTCATACAGGGGCTGGGAACGTGCAGAACTAGTGTAAGAGTCAAACGGCCACATACGTGGATCGCTCGGCCGCCATATTGCCAACATTACCCCTTACACTAATCATGCACACCATGCAGGGCTTGCTGAATCTAGGGGACTGTTATTTTATAAGCACTGAACATTAAGCCACACAATTTATTTCTTCCTTTAAAGAAAAGGAAGACTGAATCTCGTTCCTTAATGTTAATTTTTGTTCAAAAATGCCTCTCATTGCAGTTTTTTTTTAACAACAGCTTTTCTAAACCAGTGTTATTGCACTTTCGGAATGCATTTACATTCTTTTTTTTGCCATTGGAAACTATGGGCAAAGAATCCCTTATGCTTATTCTAGAGGATATTCATTCTTCCCTGGTAAATATGTTTATTCTCTTATGTGTAGTTACTTGCCGGGTTTGTGTTTCACTTTTGAGTGATATTTCTGCACAATAATGATATCCCGCTACCGAGGAGCTGCCTTGTTCAAACACATTCTGAACAATAATACCAGTAACGGTGACAATACTTTAGGAATCGGTCATATTCCATCAATGTGCCCTACAGAACATGGTGATCTCTCCTACCTAACCTTTGTGGGGCTTTTAACTAAGTAAATTCTGATTCTGTAAACTATGCAGCATCAAATAAATTTGCACCCATATTAATTATAACAGCTTTGAAAAATAACATAGTGTTCAACTAATGAGGACAACATCTCACGTATCGTACCAACAGACCTACCATTTTTTAGTTTCACCCACAGTTAACTCAATATTTATTATAAGTCACGATTCCATCATATAGCATTAGAGTAAAATAAAATTAACTTATAAATAAATCATTCTTCCTAGACTTTAACAACTGAGATTGTGATGCAATGCAGTAACTGTCATGATAACAGACAAGGATGTCATCCCCTCTTGACACAATTAAGTCTTCTCATGAAACTATTTTTTTGTTTACTTCTTGACGAGAGTAAGCCCAGCAGACATATTGTCCCTTTTCGAGGGCACCTGTGTGCATTGTCTAGTCCCTTGCTCAAGGTCACCCAATAGGCAAACAGCAGTAAAAAGAATGAAACCCTGTACCCTAGACTACAGCAAGCAGCTTATAAAAAAGCCGAGAGTTTTAGTCTTGTGCATTAACTACCAGACATAATCTATGCCACACTCAGTCAGTGGCATGATATTAGTGGCATCACTATTAATAAACACGTACCAGTAAAAAACAAGTATACACATAAATTCAAAAAGAAAAAAATGTTGGTGGAACCACTAAATTAATAAGACATATAACAGAGAAAATACATACTACTTAGGTTTTATGGAGTCATAACATCTAGCTTAAATATAGAAATTAATAGAAAGTGCTTACCTTTCTTATCATGTCTTCCAAATCTAACTATGAATCTATCTTGATGCTAAAGGATGAATAACATATTCCTTAATTATACCAAGAGTGAAAAGGAGAAATTCTGAATGTAACATAATGGCATAAAATGACAATAAAATATCAAGTGACCAAACAGTCAGAGGACATGGAAAATGTGCAAGCATTTCAGGAATCAAGGAAATATCTGAGTGCTTGTAAAATAAGGGGAGACATCCCTCATTTAACTACTGACATAATAACTGCTTCCACAATACAAGTAAAACCTCAAGCTCCATGAGACCAAACATAATGTCTGGTGATTCATTTCTCAAAATGTAAGAAATTCTGACTAAACTCATGTTGAATGAAATGTTAGCAATTGATTACGTCTCTGGTTTATGATGACAGGCTGTAGTGGTGCCATGTCACAAATAGGAAGTCAGATCACACCCAAGCTGTCTTAGGCCTATCAGCATGTACATCATTCTGTGTAAAATTATGGTCGAGGGAAATGACACAGCTAGGGAATAGACTCACTACCCACATAAAACAAAGTTCATCTCTCTCCGTTTTCAAGTGCAGCTTAGATC
This sequence comes from Protopterus annectens, assembly GCF_019279795.1. Lineage (NCBI taxonomy): Eukaryota > Metazoa > Chordata > Ceratodontiformes > Protopteridae > Protopterus > Protopterus annectens. The sequence goes on from NC_056729.1 coordinate 1,772,216,727, forward strand.
TATGCATGGTAAATAGAAAACTTACCCCAGGACTGCCCCCTGTACTACTAATGGACAGAGGTAGCTCCTAAATGCTTTACTCCATGCATGGGTCCCCACAGATTATCTATGGTATGTCCCCACTTATTCTCATTATGGGTAATATATAATTATCAACCGCAGGATGGATAAGGCCAATATATAATCAAATGGGATTGATTTATTTCAAGCATAAAAACATAAATTGTCTAGGCTTAAAATGGCCTTACCTCAGCAAGAGTTATTGTATCTTTCGGCTTTTCCCAGTTAGGGGTCACCACAGCGGAACTCCGGTCCGCTAATGATTGGCTGTAGATTTTTACGTACCGAGTTGCCAGCCCTGATGCACAAACTTCAACGAAGGTACGCCCATTCACGCATGTCTCCACACAGAAGGTGCTTTAGCTGAGAATCGAACAGGACAACGTCTTACTGTGAGGCGACAATGCCACCGCAGCACCACCACCGCAGTCGCTACCTCAGCAAGAGTAATTCATTATATATTCAGAGCCAGCCAATCATATCAAAAAGCAAATACTTATCCAATTAGTTATCTTACATACACTTAAAATTAAAATACTTCACCTATAAAAATAAATAAAAAAACATTATTAGACATAAGACTGTTTAAGCTTTAAAATAGGTTTAATACTGTTCACCTTATTAAGCCCAGGAAACCTGTCTGCTCTGAAAAAAATAATCCATTTGTACTCAGCCCTTTCAGTTAAATTAACAATATCACCCCCTCTTTGGTTCACATACATTCTCTGAAGTGCCCTAAACTTAAATATATGATCTGATGTTGTTAATCTTCATTCATTCCTTACTGATGGGTTATCGGTTCCATCCTCGGAACTGAGCTGGCCAATATCAAGCTCGCGTCAGCCAAAAGACTCATGAGCCAAGGTCCTACCGAGAATACTCTGCTTACGTATCACATCTTTTCCACTATGGGGTGTCTGCCTCTACCATTCTTGTGCATTTAGCTGCCATTTCATATTTCCACATTGGTTTTCAAGATTCTTCACTTATGTCACACAGACTCTGTAAAACTTTCTTGAAAGGGGTTATCCATCTAAAACCTCTCTTTAAATAACTGGTACTGATTCTGCAAGCTTTAGTAGCTCCCCCCTTTGAACCTGTATCTTCATGTAATGTAAAATCTCTCTCTAGGAAAAATGTGTTTCTGATTGCAATCACATCAGCCAGACACTTGTCAAAACTTCAAGCCTTATGCATCAAACCTCCCTATCTTATCTTCCATTAGGGCAGGGTATCACTGAGAACTAATTCTTCCTTTTTACCAAAAGTGGTGTCAGAGCGGTCTATCAACCAATCTATTGACCTTCCAGTGTTCTTTCCTAACCATTCTAACAAGGGAGAGCATTGCTTGCACTCCTTGTATGTTCATAGGCAAATACGATTTTATCTGGACAGAACAAAATCTACCTGTAAATCAGACCAACTGTTTCTGGCTTTTTCTGGACCTAGATGAGGTCATCCTGTATCAAAAGTTACATTTGCTTCATGGCTGAGAAATTGTATTAACATTATCTACAACAGAAACAATCTCACCTTGCCTCATAGAGTGAAAGCACATTCTACAAGATCTATGGCAATTTCAACAGCTTTCCATGCTAATGCTTCCCTCAATGATATTTGCTCAGCTGCAATTTGGGGCAAACCTCATACCTTTATTCTTCATTACAAATTGGACTTGGCCTCCAGAGGTAGAGCTTCCTTTGGCTCCATGGTGCCCAGGAATGTCCTTCCATGAGGGCCACCCAGGGATACAGGTAGCTGGGGACGCTGTCCCATCAGTAAGGATTAACAACAACAGATAAAGAAGTTATGTTTTACCATAATGTTCCATCTGTGTTGTTGATCTTTGTTCATTCACTACTTCCCACCCACCGTCCCCCTCCAGAGGTTCCTGGTTAATCTCATATACTCCTTTAATATAGGTCTGTTATGACCAGAGGTAGCCTCTACTTTTATCTATCAACTTGCAAACTCGATCTGAGGTAACAGAGAGCAGAGCATTCTTGGTAGGACCTTGGCTTGAGAGTTTTTGGCTGACGTGAGCTTGATATTGGGCAGCTTGGTTCCAAGGACGGAACTGATAACCCATCAGTAATGATGGAACATTATGGTAAGATTTAACTTCTTTTTCATTACCATTTTCTACAATATGCTTACACAGGCTATTAGTTTCCATTCATAGGTTCATAGGTTCATAGGTTCACAAGTTCATAGGTTCATAGGTTGGTACTAGGCTATCGGCCCTAGGGCCTATACAAGCCTAGTCATAACAATTTCCTGGATATTTCTTCCCACAATATTTACTTCTCCAGACCCCTGTCTTGCAGGACGACTGACATGATCCCTGGGGTGAATTTCCTATCTCCCATCCAATCATCAAGGTTTCTTTTGAAAAGGGCCAAGGAGGCGCTTTGACATGTATGGGCAGTCTATTCCAGAGTATGGGGAGTCTCTGGGTCAGGAGCCTATCACTCCAGCATGTTTTGTTCATTGTGATGACAAGGTTTAGATTCCTGGAGCGTGTGGCTCTGAGGTATTGGGATTTCTTTAAGTGGAGCATGTCCAACAGCTCAGGGTTTGACATGGCCTTGTATGTTAAGCAGAGATCACCTCTGAGTAGACGATATGCCAGAGTATAGCTGGAGTTTTTTTAGATGGTCAGCATATAGAATCTGCTTTAGGCCTGTGATTCTTTTAGTGAGGTATTTCTGCGGGTTTACCTTTACATGTGCGTATTGCACAAGGGCGAACAGCAATTTTCCGAAAGGCAGTTTGCAAAGTTTGCAAATGCTGAATGGAAAAAGGTTCGAATGTGAAATGAGCGAATGCACAGTGAGATTCGCTCATTGCACATTTGACATACTGGGGCAGATTACACTATAGTGGGGATCGGAAAATGGTTCCTTTCCCCACTATAGTGCGATCTTAGAGTTAGAATAGTAAAATAGGGGGGTGTGCAGGGGGGCTTGCACTACACTTTATCTATTTTTTTTCGACATTAACGTTCGTAAATCAGCGAATCGGCTTTTCGATTTGCTGATTTTCAAACATTTACAACTGTCGCTGTTGTAAGTTTCATGGTTACAATTCGCTCATTTGAGCAATCATACCACTGTGTTTCACTATTATGAATTAACTCGTAACACTAAGGAACAGTTCAACAGTAATAAAACCAACAAAATCTTGTTCCTTGACCCGTAACCAGTTCCACACCAACACTTTTAAAACACTTCTTTATTTAACGGTTAAGCGCTTTCATCTAATAAATATAGACTTCATCAGAACAAATCTAAAACACCAATACATTGCTTAAATACTTTTTTTAAAAAACGTCATTATTTGTAATCTACATTTAAAGTGCCAGTGTGCATATTAATTAAAACCATCCTAATGCCTCCAGTTAATCTCATAAACTAACCACATAAATACTGTCTCATATAAAACATTTTTTACTATCTCATAAAAAGTACTATCTAATAAAAATCTTCTGATGCTGATACTTTGTTACTTTAAGTTAAACCTTATATTCAAACTTCTACCCTTAGTGCCAAAAATTCATTTATTGTGAATATTTATATTAAAGCATTAATTCCTACCCCAATGCAAATTAATTCATTATATCTTATCTAACATTGGCTTAATAGATATATGGTCATTGAGCCCTGGGGGGGTAGCGGCATTTAGCCTAATTTGCCATCTGGTCTCTAATTCTGCAAGTTTCAATTTTATACACCCACCCCTTGGATTCTCTTTAGCCATCTCCAGTATACCAAAATGAAATTCATTACATCCATTAGGATTTTTTGACTGGGCAATATGCCTCCATAAAGCATTCCTAGTGTCTTCTTTTTTAATATTGTAATAGTGATCATATATTCTTTGGGAGACACCTGTCCGTCTTCCCTATGTAATAACATGGACATTTTCGTACAATAGGCAAGATACACTATATGCTTTGTCCTACAATTCCCCTTTTTAAAGTTAATGTTTGTGTGGTATGTATCTTCTAGCGTGATACTATTCCTCTTGGTAATATACTTACATTGGTTGCAGGTGCCACAACTGGTCGTACCACAACCGACACCTGCATCCCCACCTGTTCCAAATTTCCTTTCTACCTCACTTTTCAGATTAACTCCATTCCTACCCACAAACTTCGGTGTACTTCCTATTATACTCACTAATTTCTTATCCGTCTTAAAAATACTCCAGTTTTTGGTAATAATGTCCTTTACATGTTTGTTCCATTGTGAGTGTTGTACTATACAGGCTCTGCTATAATCCACCCTTTTGGTATCATTTTCATTCCCTTGGTTGGAATTTGCTTGCTCCCTAAGGGGTCCAGTTCCTAGTAGGGGAATGTACTTTTTACCCCATTCTTTTTTAACATATTCAGTTACATCCGAGACTAACCACCTTGGGTACCCCCTCTGCAGGAACATATCAGATATTTTTGTCAATTCCTCTAAAAAGTCTGCAAAATCAGAAGTCATCCGAGCTGCTCTTATACATTGACCCCTAATTACACTTCTTTTTTGGCTAAAGGGTGGCAACTCGAAAAATGCAAATAGCTATTACTAAAGGTTTCCTTCCTGTGTATGTTTGTTTTAATTTTGTTATTTATAACTTCTATCTGAGTGTCCAAATATGTGATTTTATTTTCATCTACATTGAATGTAAATTTTAGACAACTACTCCTTGTGTTTAAATATTCCTTAAATTTTTCCAATTGGGTGATGGTACCAGTCCAAATCATAAACACATCGTCAAGAAACCGGTAATAACATGCCATATGGTTATACCAGTTAGTACTTAAGATGTGTTCTTCCTCCCAATCATTTAAGTAGAGGTTTGCATAGATCGGTGCGCAAGCCGCTCCCATTGCAGTACCCCTACTTTGTACATAATACTCATTTTCAAATAGGATGAAATTGTGTTTTAGAACCAATTCCATAAATTCCACTGCTAACACTTTCTTATCAAAGGTGAGGTAGTTGGCCTTGTTCACCTGGGATTCCAACCTAAGAAGTCCATCGTCATGGGGTATACTCGAGAATAAATCTACCACGTCAATGGTAACTAACATACATCCAGTGGATACCATATCATTTTTCAGTCTACCTAAAAAATCCCATGAATCAATAATAATGTGTTCAATAGATTTGTAAATGGGTTTAAGCCAGACATCCACCACTTTTCCAAAATTAAAAGTTTTGGACTTACTCCCAGAAATTATAGGCCGGAAAGGGGGGTCTACCAAATTTTTGTGAAGTTTGGGAATACCGACTATCGTACTTATGATAGGTTTGTCAACCTTCAAAAAGTTATATAAGTCAGTACTAATTCTCTCTTCTATCAATAAATCTTCCAAATAAAGGTTAATTTTGTTGTAACCAATGTTTACTTCGTTTTTAGAAGATTTTAGATAGTTACCTGAGGTCAGAAGTATATCATTAATCTTGTTAATGTAGTCGTCTTGTTTAAATAATACAACCCCACCCCCTTTGTCCGGCTTCATAATCCTAATCAATTTATTTTTCTGCAAATCCTTCAAGAGATCAGTTTCCTTTTTGTTAGTGTTGTAAATAGTCTTGTCTCTATTTGCTTTTTCCTTTAGAGAATAAAGGTCCTCCACCACTATATTTTCAAACAAGGCCATTGTATTATTTAACGCTGGGGTATAAGCACTCTTTTTCTTAAATTCACTTGTGTCTCCGTTGTTTCCATTACTGTTACTAAATAATACTGCTAAATTTAGCTTCCGAATATACTTTTTTACATCAATAATAGCCTCTTCAACGTTAAATTTCCTTGCGGGCACAAATTTCATCCCTTTACTTAAAAGGGTGAAGTGTTCTTTACTAAGCAATACATCAGTATAATTATGAATATTAAATTGCCTGTAACAACTAGTGATCGAATTGACCCTCACTATCTCATCCTCTTCCACCCTGGGTTGTATTGCATCGAATTCCCTTCCAAATTTTCCTTTTGGTAGTGGTGGATTGGTTTCTGCCTTGTCTTTACTACCTCCCATTCCCCTTCTTTTTCTAAAAAAACATCATTATTAATGGAGGGTGGCCTATACGCCTTCTGCCTATAGGGGTGGTTGTACCTATTCTTATTTAAACCTTCATTATTAGACCATTTGTTACCCCCTCCCCCCAATTCCCATCTGTATGCAGTGCCCTTGGCATATTGTTCCAAGTCCCTATTGAATTTCTTACATTTTCTTTCAAATATTTTATCAACTTGGTTCTGCACCCTGGTATATTGTGTTTCCATATGATAATTGTGCTCCTCAAACAGTAAATCATTCACAATATTATCATTAAGTTCCTCTAATTCATTCAACAATAAAGCTATTTTTTTGTCATTACAACTGATAATAAATTTCATAAAGATGACACCAAATCCATCAAAAAGTTTTGTGCATTCCATTTTAGTTTCCTCATCCAAAACTATCCCCATGGGGTATTTGAAAAATCTAAGCCCCATAGGCACAATATTAGTGTCTACACATTTTTTCAAATACCCGTTCTCAACTTGTAAACTTTTACACATCTTTAACTTTTTACCAAAACAGTATATCAAGTCTTTTAAAGAATTAGTTTCATTTTCCGCCTCTTTAATGTCCTTGTTGCCTGTATTATTGCCATAATTACAGCATTTGCGGTCAAAATCGTAGTGGTTTACTACAAACTTGTTAAAATTAAATTTGTAAGAATCAGCCTGATGCCCGGTGCCATCGGCTGAACGTTCATTGTTAACAGTACCTTGCTGTATGGTGTTCGGCACCATAGTGTATGTCCTTTTTGGCGGAATTCTTTTCGGCTTGGCCCCCGAGATGACATATTCACCCTCCGATCCTAATTCCCTTCCTCCGATGGTCCGGTCCATTCGACTCACGGCCTGGGAGTAGGATCCATTAGAGTTGGTGCTCGTTTCTTTCCCGGTACCTCTGGGCTCTCCTTGTCCGTTTGGAATCCCTCCATCACTATCACGCATGCTGGTCGAGCGTGATGACATCACAGGAACAGTTCCTCTGGCACTTTGCACAGGCTGGCTAATGAGCTCGATTAACCTCGTAAGCTCCCCTCTGATAATTGTCATTTCTGACTGCAAGCTTTTGATTTCGTCTCTCCGAGGCGAAAAGATGGACGGTAGTTCATCTAATGAATCCATCAAGGGTATCCAAACTACTAATTAACTCGTAACACTAAGGAACAGTTCAACAGTAATAAAACCAACAAAATCTTGTTCCTTGACCCGTAACCAGTTCCACACCAACACTTTTAAAACACTTCTTTATTTAACGGTTAAGCGCTTTCATCTAATAAATATAGACTTCATCAGAACAAATCTAAAACACCAATACATTGCTTAAATACTTTTTTTAAAAAACGTCATTATTTGTAATCTACATTTAAAGTGCCAGTGTGCATATTAATTAAAACCATCCTAATGCCTCCAGTTAATCTCATAAACTAACCACATAAATACTGTCTCATATAAAACATTTTTTACTATCTCATAAAAAGTACTGTCTAATAAAAATCTTCTGATGCTGATACTTTGTTACTTTAAGTTAAACCTTATATTCAAACTTCTACCCTTAGTGCCAAAAATTCATTTATTGTGAATATTTGTATTAAAGCATTAATTCCTACCCCAATGCAAATTAATTCATTATATCTTATCTAACATTGGCTTAATAGATATATGGTCATTGAGCCCTGGGGGGGTAGCGGCATTTAGCCTAATTTGCCATCTGGTCTCTAATTCTGCAAGTTTCAATTTTATACACCCACCCCTTGGATTCTCTTTAGCCATCTCCAGTATACCAAAATGAAATTCATTACATCCATTAGGATTTTTTGACTGGGCAATATGCCTCCATAAAGCATTCCTAGTGTCTTCTTTTTTAATATTGTAATAGTGATCATATATTCTTTGCGGAGACACCTGTCCGTCTTCCTATGTAATAACATGGACATTTTACAATAGGCAAGATACACTATATGCTTTGTCCTACAATTCCCTTTTAAAGTTAATGTTTGTGTGGTATGTATCTTCTAGCGTGATACTATTCCTCTTGGTAATATACTTACATTGGTTGCAGGTGCCACAACTGGTCGTACCACAACCGACACCTGCATCCCCACCTGTTCCAAATTTCCTTTCTACCTCACTTTTCAGATTAACTCCATTCCTACCCACAAACTTCGTGTACTTCCTATTATACTCACTAATTTCTTATCCGTCTTAAAAATACTCCAGTTTTTGGTAATAATGTCCTTTACATGTTTGTTCCATTGTGAGTGTTGTACTATACAGGCTCTGCTATAATCCACCCTTTTGGTATCATTTTCATTCCCTTGGTTGGAATTTGCTTGCTCCCTAAGGGGTCCAGTTCCTAGTAGGGGAATGTACTTTTTACCCCATTCTTTTTTAACATATTCAGTTACATCCGAGACTAACCACCTTGGGTACCCCCTCTGCAGGAACATATCAGATATTTTTGTCAATTCCTCTAAAAAGTCTGCAAAATCAGAAGTCATCCGAGCTGCTCTTATACATTGACCCCTAATTACACTTCTTTTTTGGCTAAAGGGGTGGCAACTCGAAAAATGCAAATAGCTATTACTAAAGGTTTCCTTCCTGTGTATGTTTGTTTACACCATACAGCAAGGTACTGTTAACAATGAACGTTCAGCCGATGGCACCGGGCATCAGGCTGATTCTTACAAATTTAATTTTAACAAGTTTGTAGTAAACCACTACGATTTTGACCGCAAATGCTGTAATTATGGCAATAATACAGGCAACAAGGACATTAAAGAGGCGGAAAATGAAACTAATTCTTTAAAAGACTTGATATACTGTTTTGGTAAAAAGTTAAAGATGTGTAAAGTTTACAAGTTGAGAACGGGTATTTGAAAAATGTGTAGACACTAATATTGTGCCTATGGGGCTTAGATTTTTCAAATACCCCATGGGGATAGTTTTGGATGAGGAAACTAAAATGGAATGCACAAAACTTTTGATGGATTTGGTGTCATCTTTATGAAATTTATTATCAGTTGTAATGACAAAAAAATAGCTTTATTGTTGAATGAATTAGAGGAACTTAATGATAATATTGTGAATGATTTACTGTTTGAGGAGCACAATTATCATATGGAAACACAATATACCAGGGTGCAGAACCAAGTTGATAAAATATTTGAAAGAAAATGTAAGAAATTCAATAGGGACTTAGAACAATATGCCAAGGGCACTGCATACAGATGGGAATTGGGGGGAGGGGGTAACAAATGGTCTAATAATGAAGGTTTAAATAAGAATAGGTACAACCACCCCTATAGGCAGAAGGCGATAGGCCACCCTCCATTAATAATGATGTTTTTAGAAAAGAAGGGGAATGGGAGGTAGTAAAGACAAGGCAGAAACCAATCCACCACTACCAAAGGAAAATTTGGAAGGAATTCGATGCAATACAACCCAGGGTGGAAGAGGATGAGATAGTGAGGGTCAATTCGATCACTAGTTGTTACAGGCAATTTAATATTCATAATTATACTGATGTATTGCTTAGTAAAGAACACTTCACCCTTTTAAGTAAAGGGATGAAATTTGTGCCCGCAAGGAAATTTAACGTTGAAGAGGCTATTATTGATGTAAAAAAGTATATTCGGAAGCTAAATTTAGCAGTATTATTTAGTAACAGTAATGGAAACAACGGAGACACAAGTGAATTTAAGAAAAAGAGTGCTTATACCCCAGCGTTAAATAATACAATGGCCTTGTTTGAAAATATAGTGGTGGAGGACCTTTATTCTCTAAAGGAAAAAGCAAATAGAGACAAGACTATTTACAACACTAACAAAAAGGAAGCTGATCTCTTGAAGGATTTGCAGAAAAATAAATTGATTAGGATTATGAAGCCGGACAAAGGGGGTGGGGTTGTATTATTTAAACAAGACGACTACATTAACAAGATTAATGATATACTTTTGACCTCAGGTAACTATCTAAAATCTTCTAAAAACGAAGTAAACATTGGTTACAACAAAATTAACCTTTATTTGGAAGATTTATTGATAGAAGAGAGAATTAGTACTGACTTATATAACTTTTTGAAGGTTGACAAACCTATCATAAGTACGATAGTCGGTATTCCCAAACTTCACAAAAATTTGGTAGACCCCCCTTTCCGGCCTATAATTTCTGGGAGTAAGTCCAAAACTTTTAATTTTGGAAAAGTGGTGGATGTCTGGCTTAAACCCATTTACAAATCTATTGAACACATTATTATTGATTCATGGGATTTTTTAGGTAGACTGAAAAATGATATGGTATCCACTGGATGTATGTTAGTTACCATTGACGTGGTAGATTTATTCTCGAGTATACCCCATGACGATGGACTTCTTAGGTTGGAATCCCAGGTGAACAAGGCCAACTACCTCACCTTTGATAAGAAAGTGTTAGCAGTGGAATTTATGGAATTGGTTCTAAAACACAATTTCATCCTATTTGAAAATGAGTATTATGTACAAAGTAGGGGTACTGCAATGGGAGCGGCTTGCGCACCGATCTATGCAAACCTCTACTTAAATGATTGGGAGGAAGAACACATCTTAAGTACTAACTGGTATAACCATATGGCATGTTATTACCGGTTTCTTGACGATGTGTTTATGATTTGGACTGGTACCATCACCCAATTGGAAAAATTTAAGGAATATTTAAACACAAGGAGTAGTTGTCTAAAATTTACATTCAATGTAGATGAAAATAAAATCACATATTTGGACACTCAGATAGAAGTTATAAATAACAAAATTAAAACAAACATACACAGGAAGGAAACCTTTAGTAATAGCTATTTGCATTTTTCGAGTTGCCACCCCTTTAGCCAAAAAAGAAGTGTAATTAGGGGTCAATGTATAAGAGCAGCTCGGATGACTTCTGATTTTGCAGACTTTTTAGAGGAATTGACAAAAATATCTGATATGTTCCTGCAGAGGGGGTACCCAAGGTGGTTAGTCTCGGATGTAACTGAATATGTTAAAAAAGAATGGGGTAAAAAGTACATTCCCCTACTAGGAACTGGACCCCTTAGGGAGCAAGCAAATTCCAACCAAGGGAATGAAAATGATACCAAAAGGGTGGATTATAGCAGAGCCTGTATAGTACAACACTCACAATGGAACAAACATGTAAAGGACATTATTACCAAAAACTGGAGTATTTTTAAGACGGATAAGAAATTAGTGAGTATAATAGGAAGTACACCGAAGTTTGTGGGTAGGAATGGAGTTAATCTGAAAAGTGAGGTAGAAAGGAAATTTGGAACAGGTGGGGATGCAGGTGTCGGTTGTGGTACGACCAGTTGTGGCACCTGCAACCAATGTAAGTATATTACCAAGAGGAATAGTATCACGCTAGAAGATACATACCACACAAACATTAACTTTAAAAAGGGGAATTGTAGGACAAAGCATATAGTGTATCTTGCCTATTGTACGAAATGTCCATGTTATTACATAGGGAAGACGGACAGGTGTCTCCGTCAAAGAATATATGATCACTATTACAATATTAAAAAAGAAGACACTAGGAATGCTTTATGGAGGCATATTGCCCAGTCAAAAAATCCTAATGGATGTAATGAATTTCATTTTGGTATACTGGAGATGGCTAAAGAGAATCCAAGGGGTGGGTGTATAAAATTGAAACTTGCAGAATTAGAGACCAGATGGCAAATTAGGCTAAATGCCGCTACCCCCCCAGGGCTCAATGACCATATATCTATTAAGCCAATGTTAGATAAGATATAATGAATTAATTTGCATTGGGGTAGGAATTAATGCTTTAATACAAATATTCACAATAAATGAATTTTTGGCACTAAGGGTAGAAGTTTGAATATAAGGTTTAACTTAAAGTAACAAAGTATCAGCATCAGAAGATTTTTATTAGACAGTACTTTTTATGAGATAGTAAAAATGTTTTATATGAGACAGTATTTATGTGGTTAGTTTATGAGATTAACTGGAGGCATTAGGATGGTTTTAATTAATATGCACACTGGCACTTTAAATGTAGATTACAAATAATGACGTTTTTTAAAAAAAGTATTTAAGCAATGTATTGGTGTTTTAGATTTGTTCTGATGAAGTCTATATTTATTAGATGAAAGCGCTTAACCGTTAAATAAAGAAGTGTTTTAAAAGTGTTGGTGTGGAACTGGTTACGGGTCAAGGAACAAGATTTTGTTGGTTTTATCACTATTATGAAGTTAAACCATTTCTGCAGTCTTTCTAGCTGTTGCAGATGTCTTGTGAGGTACAACCCAAACAGGGCATTATACTCTATAATGGGTCTAATGAGGGATGAGTACAGTGGGACAATGACCTCCTTTTTTCTGGATGAAAAGCCCTTAGTGATGAGGTGTGCCACATAAAAGGATTTCCTGACTGTTGTGGCGATGTGGTTATCGAAGGTGAGACCGCTGTCCACCTGTGTCCCTAAGTCTCTCAACACACTTTCCATGTTTAGTGTACTGCCACCTATGTGGTAATTCATGGGTACATGTTTTTTTTCCAAAGGGGATAACTATACATTTCTTGGCATTAAGCTTGAACCCATGGCTCTGGCACCAGGCATCTGTTTCTGTAAGGCCCTTTTGTAGATTATCCACATCATTTGAGGATTCAATAATGGTTCCCAGTTTGCAGTCATCTGTGAACTTTGTTAGCCAGATTCCCTTAGTGTTGGCCTGTACTTCAGAGAAGTAGATGCCAAACAAGAGCGGTCCCAGGACTGAACCCTGAGGTACTCCACTTGTCATTTGTCTGGAGATGGATTTGGAGTCAGCTACTTTTACAGTCTGGGTTCTGTCAGTAAGCCAATTGGCAACCCATCGAGTGATGTAGGGATTTATGCCCAGCTTAGTAAATTTATCTATGATTCCAGAGTGGGGGATGGTGTCGAAGGCCTTGGCGAGGTCTAGATAGGCTGTGTGGACCGCCTTACCCTCGTCCACAGCTCTGTTGACTGATTCAAAGAAGTCATTCAGGTTCAGGAGACGAGATCAGCCCTTCACAAACCCAAACTGGGTGGGATCCAGTGTTTGAAGGTTGCCAATGTCTTTGTTTATAAGTTCCATGATAATGCATTCCATGCCCTTGCAAATCAGGCTTGTCAGAGGGATGGGACGGTAGTTCCCGGGATCCAAGGTGGATCCCCCCTTGTGGAGTGGGATAACTGTAGCTGTGTGCCACTCAGTGGGCACGAAGCCTGAGGTGAGGCTATGATTAAACATGACACTTAGGTGGGGTGCCACTTCATTTTGTAGTTCATGTAGTACACAGCCTGGGATGTCATCTGGTCCCATGGATGCTGTATTCTTAGCTTTGGAGAGTGCGTTTTTTACCTGTGTGGCCGTGATTACCGGAATTTGGCAATCTTTTGGTATTGAGATGGGCCCTTTAGGGGGTGAGAGGGGGGTGAAGTTGGCACTAAATTGATCTGCCAGGATATTGGCAATATCCTTGATATCAGTATATTTAATGCCATTCTGTTGTAGCTCAGAGCAGATCTGAGCAATGCCATTTAGATTCTTGACATACCTATAGAATGCCTTGTGTTTGTTCATAGGTTCATAGGTAGGTACTAGGCTATCAGCCCTAGGGCCCATACAAGCCTAGCCACAAAATGTACCCTGGCTTTCGCCACCCAAGAAAATTATTTTCCTGTGCCCCTGTCGAGAAGAGCCACAGAAGTGATCCCCGGGGTGAATTTCCCACTTCCCATCCAATCATATAGGTTCATAGGTAGGTACTAGGCTGTTGGCCCTAGGGCCCATACAAGCCTAGCCAATCTTTGGCAATTTTATTTTCGTAACTAGTTTTGAGGATTTTATGAGGGATCTCAGCTTCTTACTGAGGCTGGTGAGGGAGTTTTTTGCATCCTGGGATTTTCCTCTTTTCTGCAACAGTTTCTTCCTTCTGTTGTATACCCCTACAAATTTCTGAAATGTACAAAGCTATTCTTTCTTTCTGTTTACAATTAGTTTTGCCTATATAGAAACATGAGCATTTTTCGTAATTCACTAGATACACAATATTCTCACTTGTACATGTGCAAATGTTTTAAAAGAAAATTTGGTCTTAAGAATAGGATGTACAAATTCCACATCTGTGTTAATGTATTTACAGTTAAACATGGAACTGTATTCTTAGTGTGTATCTGAGCTCCTTGTCTTTCTGATCTCACATCCTTATAACATAATAACTGTTTTAAATTCCTCTCCTTCTTAAAAACAAAAAAAAGCTTTTACTCCAACTATCCTTTTCACATCACCATCAGACTGTAAGATAGTCCAGTTTGTTTGAATAATGCTCTGTATTTGGTGTGAGTACCTGTTATATTTAATAACATAACCCAAATCATGTTTCTTACTTGTCCTTACCATGTTATTGTTATTATGAGTCAGGGTACTCACTCTATGTAAATAGGGTCTAGCTGAGTTACAACATTCAGATATGACATGATCAGCATTATTTCCTATCATAGCCCCTCTGGATAAAATTGCTAATCATAGGTTCATAGGTTCATAGGTAGGTACCAGGCTATTGGCCCCAGGGCCTATATAAGCCTAGCCAAAAAGGTTCCCTGGCTTTCACCACCCAAGAAAATTATTCTCCTGTGCCCCTGTCAAGCAGTACCACATAAGTGATCTCCGGGGTGAATTTTCTATTTCCCATCCAGTCGTCAAGGTTTTTCTTAAAGAAGGCCAATGAGGAGCTTTGTTTGACATGAATGGGTAGATTGTTCCAGAGTATGGGAAGTCTCTGGGACAGGAATCTATCCCTCCAGCATGTTCTGTTTATTGTGGTGACAAGGTTGAGATTTCTTTAAGTATATCATATCCAACAGCTCTGGGTTTGACATAGCTTTGTATATTAGGCAGAGACCATCTCTGAGTAGGCAATATGCGATGGAGTAGAGCTGGAGTTTTTTGAGATGGTCTGCGTATGGCACCTGTTTGAGGCCAGTAGTCCCCTTAGTGAGGTATTTCTGTGGCCTTTCCAATTGTTGTAGGTGTCTTGCGAGATACACGTCAAATGGGGCATTGTACTCTATAATGGGTCTGATGAGGGATGAGTAGAGAACAATGACATCCTTTTTTCTAGAGGAGAACCCTTTTGTGATGAGGTGTGCCACACAGAAGTATTTCCTGACTACTGTGGTGATGTGGTTATCAAAGGAGAGACTACTGTCCACCTGTGTCCCGAGGTCTCTTATCACAATTTCAGTGTTTAGTGAGCTACCGCCTATGTGGTAGTTCATAGGTACCGAGTTTTTCCAAAAGGGAATGCATTTCTTGGCATCGAGCTTAAGGCCATGACTTTGACACCAAGCATCTGTCCTGTGAGGCCCTTTTATAGAATGTCTACATCATTAGGTGATTCTATTATGGCTCCTAGTTTGCAGTCATCTGTGAACTTTGTTAGCCAAAGACCTTCTGTGTTGGCCTGCACTTCAGATAAGTAGATGCCAAATGGGAGAGGACCCAGGACTGAACCCTGTGGTACTCCATTCGTCACTGGTCTGAAGTTGGACTTTCAGTCGGCTACTTTTACTGTTTGGGTTCTGTCAGTGAGCCAGTTGGCCACCCAACTTGTGACATAGGGATTTATGCCTATGTCGCAAGTCATACTCTTAATTTCAGTTATAAAACCATCCTCGAAAGCTTTACAATAAATCTTTATTGTGTGGACATTCGTGCCTTGATTGATTTTGTTTGGAGTTTGTCAATTATACCCAAGTGGTGTGTATCGTATCAACAAATATTGATTTGTTTTTATTTTTAAGTTTATTTACTAAATGGTTGGATGAAAGAAGCATGTGGTTCAATGTTTCAGTGGTCCATTGTAACTTTACTGCTGCCAGATAAATGTCTAATGTACATTTTGGAATGTAAGGTGAGATTGTACTGATGTGAGTTAAAGATATATTTTACCATATCAGTGATAATGCATCATTAAGGGACTAAAAGTAAACATCAGTGGTACATTTTGCTCTCCATCTTAGAGAAAATATGCATCTGGCAATTAATGCAGAGGATTAAGGTATCTCTGTTCCTCACTCAGTGCCATGTATAACCTTTTGAGTGCTTTATAAAATGTTACAAGTACATTGTTTGTAAATTAATTGGAAGAGAGACAAAATACACTTTTAAAGTCCATCTTGAAATACTTGCTACATTCTTGGCTTTTAATCTTGCCATATTGGAATACTCTTCCCCGGGATTCATGTAGCTCGGCACAAGGACAGCATTAGCCTTGCACCGACCGTGCAGCATAGAGATGGCGCAGCAGCACCAAATGCATATTAATGAAGGCGCACTGCCGTAATGGCCACGTGCATAGGAAACATGTATAAGTGCAGGGGGCGTGTCCAAGCGCTGCACGGAGGCATGAACATGTTGGCTGCATACAAGCAACTTAAAATGCTGACTAGTACAGCCTGCCTCTAATAGTAATCACTCCTGTCAGTGTCCATGGATACTGTAATTTATGCAAAGCATACAAGACATCATTGTGAACACCACAATAAGAAGTAAACACAAAGGCACGTAGCTGAATATTGAGTCCTCGTCCCTCGAACAAAGATATTTAAAACCCCGTGCCCATATTCCATTGTAGTGTCGCTAGTTATACCAAGTGGAAGCAAAATGCATCGTGTTAGCGTGCAGCCAATTGCCTAGCCTACCCAATGGTTGGGTTACCACCTGTCCTACATTGTGAGGGACAGTCCCCCTCTAGGCAGGTGTGTCCATATCAAAACCATAATAAATGTGAAATGTCCTGTGATAGTAGGACATAATTATGTCCCATATGTTATGTAATAGTCCCATACAGTACGTATGTCCGTATATAAAATACCTATATGTTACAAGAAACAGAATAAGCAAGTAAACAAAACAGAATAAGCAACTACACCACTACAACAATAAAAGCTTATATGTAGGCATAAAACTAAAGTACTATACTTTGTAATGATCGTGGGTATGTGTTGGCCTGTAAACTCAGATGTGTGCCATGAAAATGTCCCATCCAGGTCATATGAAAAGGTGGCAAACCTACCAATGGTCAGAGCATTCACCCAATATCTGCCCATTCGCGGTCCAAGTCATCGTTGTCAGGATGGCTCATAGATGAACGGGTATTACCCAGGTCTACCTACCATGTCATGAAAGATAAGCATTTGTGTGTACCTATGTGCATGAAGTACAGCATGTGGATGATCTGAAATGTTAGTGTAGACCTCACAACCATACTGGTCCCAGAGATATGTAGTGTACGCAATGTGTTCTGTTGACTGTGCCATGGGCCATCAACTAGAGAAGGGATGAATCTTGTCTGTTGAATATGGGGGTGGGGATGATGGGTAATGTAATAATTTACCAAGGGGAGACTGGGTTCGATGGACAATAGGTGAACTGGAGGTCTACGAGGGAGCAGTGGGTGAATCAGGAAGATAACCAAAGAACAAATATACACATCCATAATACAATCCCACAAACATGTGAACATTAAAATGTGCAATACACATGTACAGAAATGTTACCGGCACATACCCACATAATGGTTTGGCCTGAACTGAGCCATCCAACCCCAACACACCTGGATACATAACTGAATACCCATCATCCCCTTCACAGTACACCACTCCCCCCCTTCCTGAACGTCCACCAAAACCAGCCATACTTGGGCTGCTACATAGGTGTGGTCAAATCTGCACATAGTGACCCCTACCCATATCTAGTAGGCAGTCTCACCCTAGGCAGTCTCAGGATTGCAAACTATGTATCCCTTGCATGTATAACCCTAGGTTACAGCCGTAAAGCAAAGAAGGTCATCTGTCCCCAAAATTTTTGGATATCCCTCATGGGATATGTATCTGTTATAAACATTAGACTTGGTGTCACAACACAATGTCCAGTCCTGTATACATCTGTACACAAGTTGTATGAGCAGCAGTTGTCCACAAGACTGCTCAGCCTCCAGCCAGTCCTGCAGAACCTATGACCCGGGATTAAACACCTGACCATGATGCATGTCTCCCATGTGCATTATCAGAGATATATACCTTACACATTCGCATAGTGGCAGTCGGATATAGGGTGCTTAAGGTGCTTTAAAGCAGATGTAAGTAGGGTTACCACCTGACCCACCTTGTGAGGGATAGTCATATAATACAATGGCAAACGTCCTGTGATTGTAGGAAATATGTCCCATATTTCAAGTAACAGTTGCATAAAACAGTTATTTATGTAAAATACTTAAAGTTACAAGAAACAGATTAAGCAACTAAACCGCTACAAGAATAAGCGTTCATTTAGGCAAATAAGTAAAGTTCTAACCTTTGTACTGATCGTGGGTATGTGTCGGCCTGTAAAATCTGATGTGTGTCCCAAAAATGCCCCGCTTTGGCCATATGAAAAGGTAGCAATCCGAGACGTAAGTGGGTATGCAAGCGTGTATGCGCGACGGTAAGTGGCGGTGATTCAACGGTATGGGAAATGTAAATGAGCATGTAGATGTATATTAAATGAGCATGTAGATGTATATTAAATGAGCATGTAGATGTATATTAAATGAGCATGTAGATGTATATTAAATGAGCATGTAGATGTATATGCATGTGTATGTACAGACCGATATACACACACACACACACACACACACACACACACACACACACACACACACACACACACACACACACACACACACACACACACACACACATATATATATATAGATATATATATATATATATATATATATATATATATATATATATATAAATATATATATATATATATTTAAATATATGTAGATATGAAGAATGAACATGGTCACAATATAGGAAATCCCCGTAATAGTTAGTGCTGTTATATATCAGGATGGCCATAGATGAGCACACCTCTGCATCCCCAACCACAGGTAGGATGCTAAAAGTGGAACGAATTATCTCCCCTTGCTAGGTCTGACTTTCAACTAGGTACAGGGCAGTCCCGGTCCCCAGTCGGACAAGCCTAAACCTGGAAGACTATATGAACACCCTAACAATACACACGTATGTGCCAGGACTATAGGCTTTGAAGGTCTGAATATCCTCGGAATGAGTCAACATGCGGCACGAGTCCAGAGCAGTAGGGAATAGGGAATGGCGCATGTGTAGTAGTGCGTTTTTCCCAACAGGTAAATGGATGCCTGCTGTGTAAGTGAAGTGATGAGGCATGTGTTCAGGTAACTATGCACCATGGGTATACATATAAATGAGGCAGAACACCAATAGTGTAGTGGTTAGAGCATCCGCCTAACGAAAAGGCATTCACGGTTCAAGGTTGACAATGGCACATATAATTTTCCTTGTGGAATGAATGTTGCTCTGCTGTAAAGCCGACATTTAAACATGTAAAGGTGAACGTGTGTATCGCATGGGACTATTAACCAGTTCCTTTCAATAAAATTGGTATTGTCATAATGTATAAGGCACAAGTAAGCACAAATAAGCAGCAGTAAACATATGTAACGCACAGTAAGCATAGGCGAGTGCGTCTGCGTGGGTGTAAGCAGCTCCCAGCAGAGGAAATGTATGTTTGTGTGTACAGATGTAATATATATACATACATACATGTGTGTGTGTGTGTGTGTGTGTGTGTGTGTGTGTGTGTGTGTGTGTGTATATATATATATGTATATAATACACAAGGGATGTGAAGGGAATCAAGAGCAATGTTGGTATTATACAGTGCTTTCAGCGTATGTCATAAAAAGCTGCCCAGGAGTGAGCAGATCACCGCTACTCACACCACAGGCAGGGTTTTACTACTGGGAGTAACATCGTTGAAATGCTAGGTCTACTTTACACACAGACGGAATGTAGTTCCATGCTCGGACTTCTAAAAATTGGAAAGTGCAAATGGCCATATTCCATATCCCCAGGAAAGGCATGTATGTGCAAATATATATGGCGGTAGACCCTGTGAATACACAAGGAGGGACAGAATGTGTGTAGGGCCCCAAAAGCTCTGGAGAGGGAAATGTGTAAAGGTGTGTCATGGCTGTGATAACAACTGGATAATGGATATTACGCGTGTAAATTTAACAAGGGTGGGGTGGAGGACCTATGGGTATGCAATTATGGATCCAGGCGTGCCAGGGTTGGATGGGCCGGTTCTAATGGACCACCCCGTGGAGGTCAGCTAGGTTGTAATAGGTATATATGATTACTCACATGCAGACAACAATATATGTTGAAGTACAAATTCTGTAATAGATGTATTAAATTTGTTGACATAAATAATAGGAATGTGCCCATACAAACATCGACAGTAGATGGAATAATAGGCTGTGCAAAACAGGGATGGGTCAAATCACACTATCACATTCCAATTACCAATGGTAATCCATACTTGAACATATAGCGACATCTGTCTGCTGTATAACGTGCTACATACCGATTACAAGATAACTGGAGTGTGTCGGTGTTATAATGAATAAGGCACTAGTATGCTGGTGAAGCTTATAAACACCATTACGCATGTGTAAGTGTGTATGAGCGGGGAATGTATTGACACACTGATGTACATATATATAATCATATATGTATATATATATATATATATATATATATATATATATATATATATATATATATACATACACGCACACACACAAATATCTATATATCTATATATATATATATATATATATATATATATATATATATATAAAAAAAACAGCAAGATATGAATATACATGTATGAATACATATGCAGATATGTTTGTATATATTAATGTATATATATATAGGTTCATAGGTTCATACTAGGCTATCTGCCCTAGGGCATTTATAAACCTAGCCAGAGTGTGTTTGTCTTCCGCCACCCATTTTAAATGAATTTTGCTATGCCCTTTTTCGAGGTTAGTATACTGTGCCTCTGTTGAACAGTGACACAGAAGTGATACCTAGGATAAACCTACGATCTCCCATCCACTCATCAAGATTCCTCTTGAAGAGAGTCAATGAGGTACTCTGCCTAACCTGGACTGGGATTTTATTCCAGAGTGAAGGGAGCCTCTGGGTTATGAATCTGTCCCTCCAGCATGTCCTATTTATTTCAGTGCTGAGGTTCAAGTCTCTTGAGCGCGTAGCTCGATGGGATTTGGATTTTCTGAGGTGCAGCATGTCCATTAATTCCGGGTTGGACATAGCTTTATACATCATGCACAGATCACCTCTGAGCAGGCGGTATGCCATTGAGTAGAGCTGGAGTTTCTTTTACCGAGCAGCATATGGCATTTGTTTGAGCCCTTTGATCCTCTTGGTGAGGTACTTTTGGGGTCTTTCCAGTTGCTGAAGGTGTCTGGTAAGGTACATCCCAAAAGGGGCATTGTACTCAATTATGGGCCTGATGAGGGATGAGTAAAGAGGCACGATGACCTCCCCTGATCTAGATGTGAATCCCTTCATGATTAGGTGGGCTATATAAAATGTTTTTCTAACCGCTTTGGCCATGTGGTTTTCAAATGAGAGATTTCTATCAACTTGGGTCCCCAGGTCCCTAATTACTTCTTCCGTACTTAATGGATTACCACCTATGTGGCAATTTGTGGACACTTTGTTTTTGCCAAAGGGGATGACTATACACTTCTTGACGTTTAGCTTGAGGCCATGGCTCTGACACCAGTTGTCTGTTTCTATGAGGCCCTTTTGGAGGATGCTTGTGTCGGCTGGAGAGTCAATTATGGCACCCAGTTTGCAAGCATCTGCAAACTTGGTCAGCCACAGTCCTTCTGTGTTGGCCTGTACCTCCGAGAAATATATACCGAACAAAAGAGGTCCCAGGACTGAGCCTTGTGGGATGTCACTTGTAACTGGTTTGGAGTCTGACATGGCTCCAGCAATTCTAACCATGTGGGTTCTGTCCTTGAGCCAGTTTGCAACCCATCTAGTGACATAGGGGTTTATATTTAAGCTGGTGAGCTTATCTATAATGCCCAAGTGGGGTATTATATCGAAGGCTTTTGCGAGGTCCAGGTAGGCTGTGTGGACCACCTTCCCCTCATCAATGGCCTTGGTGACTGTTTCAAAGAAATCAACCAGGTTTAAGAGGCAGGATCTGCTCTTAACAAAACCGAACTGGATAGGATGCAATGTCTGTAGGTCCCCAATATCTTTATTTATGAGGTCTATGATGATCCTTTCCATAGCTTTTCAGACCAAGCTAGTCAGGCTTATGGGGCGATAGTTTCCAGGATCCATTGAGGCACCACCTTTGTGGAGAGGGACCACTGTTGCTGTACACCACTCTTTGGGTACATATCCTGTAGTAAGGCGGAGATTGAACAGTAGTTTTATGTTTGGGTTTAGCTCTTCTTGGAGTTCATGTAGGACGCAGCCCGGGACACCGTTTGGTCCCATTGATGCTGTGTTTTTTGCTTTGGAGAGGGCGGCTCTTACCTGAGCATCTGAGATGTCAGGGGGGCAGCACTCTGATGGGATAGATATTTGCTCTTTTGGTGGGGAGGGGGGGAGAAGTTTGCGCTGAACTTGTCAGCTAGGATGTTGGCAATGTCTGTGGGTTTGATGTATTTTTTGTCATTTTGGACTAATTCTGAGCATATCTGGGAATTCCCACCCAGGTTCCTAACATAACTAAAGAAAGCCTTGTGATTATCCTTAGTGTCCTGTGCAATTTTTCTCTCGAAGCTGGCCTTAGATGATTTTATGAGTGCCCGTAGTTTTTTGCTAATACTGATCAGAGATGCCATCCCTTTTTGGGATTTTGCTCTATCATGTAGTAGCTTCCTCCTTCTATTGTATAGTTTGTTTATGGCTGGGGTCCACCAGACAGGACGTCTGCCCTTGGAGGATTGGGTCTTGGTTTTATTTGGGATTGCATGATCCATGCATTCCTGAAGGTGTTCATAGAATGCGTTTATAAAGGATTCTGCGGGCAGGGCCATATTTTCCACAGGCTCGGGGGCTTTGAAGGATTCCACCTCGGTTTTGAGGAGTGTGAAATTTGCTTTAGAGAAGTTTTTCACTGTGGTTTTCTGGGCAGGGGGTGGGGTTGGGATGTGTATAAATTCTAGGAACCTTTGGGTTAGGGTGTTGGAGCTAGAGTAATGCTCCCAGTCTATGTTTGGGTAGCTGAAGTCGCCCAATATAATGGTGTTTGGAGAGACCTTCATATTTTCCAGTGTTCTCAGGAAGGCTGAGTGGGGTTCCTGGGTTCGGGAGGGTGGTCTGTAGCAGGCTATGAACTGGAAGGCAGTTTTACCCACTGTTAGTTGCACATGGATAGTCTCTGATGCTTTGTGCTGTGTCACCATCCTGGAGGTGTGGGTATCTTTGACGAATATTGATACTTCCCCTCCTTTTGTGGTTCGGTCCAAGTTTTGTGGCCAAAAAGCATGGTATGAGGTATAACCTGGTAGTGCTGGGGTGCTCTCGGGAGCCTTGAACCAGGTTTCTGTTACTGCACAGATATCGATGTTCTCCATGCTAATGAGAGTTTCGGTGTGCATCTTGAGGTTTAGACTTCTGGCATTGAGTAGCATTACTCTTAGTTTCTTATCCCTTGTGATACCTATGGAGGTGGGCTTGTCTTTTGAGCCTTGCCTAAAAAAGGCACTATGGGGGAAGCAAGAGCCTTTGCCAATATCCGAAAGCCCAGGGGTGACAGGTGCAAGCCATCCCTAGTGAAGCATCGTGGCTTGTCGAGCATGTCATCCCAGGCTGACAGGCATTTGTTCCCCTTTGAATGACACCAATACTTAAGCCAATTGTTGAAATTGATCATCTTGTCTTCATATTGTGGCATCATTCTTGGCAAGGGTAAGATGCTACTCAAGGTCAAGGTCATTCCGGCCTGGGCTACATGCTTAGAGAGCTCCTCTATGTCTCTTTTCATGTAGTCCAGGGAGGTACGTCTCAGGTCATTCACACCAGCATGGACAATGACCGAGTCATATTTGTACTTGCCTTGGAGTGACCTGAGTGCTTGTGTTATGTGGCGGATCCTAGCGCCCGACAGGCAGCTCACCGTGACCTTCTCCTTATTCAGCCTGGTGAGCGGGACGTCAGTGTGCCTGATGATAGCGTCACCTATTACAAGTGTATCAGGTGTGTTGTTTAGCCTTAAGGGCTGTGACTGTTTGGCACACTGGCTTTATGAGCTATGTGTTGCACGTGTTTTGTTTTGGGGTAGCGGTTGCTTGGGTGTCTGCTTTGGAGGTCTCTGCTGCTTAGACAGATTTTTATTTAGAGCCTCCAGTATGTTTTGTGTGTTTATGTGTTTGGTTTGCTGTCATGGTAGGTCTATGTGAGACTGGAATTGTAGTGAGTGTGGTTTCCTTTTCCTCCTGACTGGTTATGCCAGTACTGAGTTGAGAGAGCTTAGCCTCCAGTTTGGCTATATGGTTGCATCTCTCACATGTGTTGGAGTTTGTTGGGAGGAGGAGTGGGTTGTCTGTGTACATGAGGCAGTTGTAACATTGCCTCAAGATTCCCAGATTCACCAGCTGGACAGGAGAGGAGATTGACAACTAACTTTTGGACATGCTAGAATAGTATTGGGAATTCCTTTATAACTGAAAAAAAGGGCCAATGTGGAACAAGGTACTCAAGGGGAGTTTGTGAGGGTGTAGTGCTTTTAATTTTTTAGTGCTGACTTATATAATTGCTTTAGTGAGCAAGTGCCAGGTAACTTAAATGCAATGTGTTACAGGTAACTTAAATGCAAAAATGACAAACAGTAACTTTCTTTCAAGTGAAACAAGGAAATAAGTACAGTAAGCAATGCAGATATCACTAGGGATTCACAGAAGTGCTGAAAAGCCGCGTTTTAGGTGGAATTAGCATTTCAGGGAAATAACAAGCAACCAAACAACAAGCATACAAACAAATCAGATTCAGCAGGCGTGAATCTAGTCTATGCTACAGCAAACAAGGTGTACCAATTTCAGTAAGAAACAGTTCAAATATGCAGGCACTATAAGCCTTTAACCAGAAATTCCCAGCTCAGAAGGGCCGAGTCCAGCCTCTACTCCCACAAGAGTGCAGACCACGAACCTTCTTAATGTAAAATAACTGGCCTGAAGCCCAAGTGCTTAAACCAGAACTAATACACTTTTAGAATAACAGACACTGAGCCCTCAATCAGCAGTTCCCAACTTAGAAGGATGTAAGCTACCTGTCCTGCCACCACAGTTCAGGCCACAAACCTTCCTAATGTAAAACAACTGGTCTGAAGCCCAAGTGCTTAATCCAAAAGACTTAGAATGATAGCTATACTTTAATCAAGTTACTACCAAGCAGTAATAAATACAATTGAATACTTTAAAGAATGCCTGGATTACTGCTTAAGTTATACAAACAAAGCTAGATTCAGCAGGCCTGGATCTAGTCTATGCTACAGCAAACAACGTGTACCAATTTCAGTAAGAAGCAGTTCAAATGTGCAGGCACTATAATCCTTTAACCAGAAATTCCCAGCTAGAAGGGCAGAGTCCAGCCTCTCCTCCCACAAAAGTGCAGACCAGGAACCCTCTTAATGTAAAATAACTGGCCTGAAGCCAAAGTGCTTAAACCAGAATTAATACACTTTTAGAATAACAGACACTGAGCCCTCAATCAGGAGTTCCCAACTTAGAAGGATGTAAACTACCTGTTCTGCCACTACAGTGCAGACCACAAACCTTCTTAATGTAAAACAACTGGTTTGAAGCCCAAGTGCTTAAACTAAAAGGCTTAGAATGAGTTACACCAAGCAGTAATAAATACAATTGAGTAGTATTAAGATGATACAAAAGCAAAATAAAGTAGGAAAAAACACAAATACAGTAAACGCAGATAATTTTTTTTTTTTTTTTTGACTGAGCAAATGAGATGGGCCCAGGAGTTACAGGACAGAAACAAGTGCAAATGCAGGCCTTCAAATAAAAAAGTTGAGAGAGATGGAAGACCGCCCAAACGGCCAGTAACTACAAATTCTGGGCCAGAACCACTCCTTATGTGGTAGACAGGTTACCTAATGCTTACCACTCCCACTGATAAGCTAGAAGGCTTCCCTCCAACACAGAAAGGCTTGGGGGGCTCAGAAGCTTACAAACAGTCCTGGATACAGCAAATCTGTATCTGGAGCACTAATTACAGGAAAGGTAGGAAACAGGCTTACAATTTTTTTTTTTCAGAAAAGTAGCAAAAACAGTAGTAAAAACAATTCACATGCAGTGCAAGCTGGCACACTTGAGTATGTAGCAATATTAGTCCACACACAGTTTGAAAAATGTAATTAAATTAAAAAGGACTAAAAGCAAGTACAGAAAGGGTTTATTAGGTAGAATGCGGTAAAGGGATGGGACTGGGGGAGTGTCTTAGATCAAATCTACAGTGGGGCGGGCACTGCAAAAGCCACCAAATTTAAACTACAACCAAGAACAGAGAGGGAGGGGTGGGGAAGACAGTTTCAACAGAGATGTGAGGAATCACAGTGCAAATTATAAAACCAGAAAAATATATACTGATCTCTGTATATTTGCAGAACAGTAAGACAACACATATCTAAGCAACAATTTAGCTCTATAATACAGAAAAATATACTCAGCTCTCTATAGTTGCAGATACTCTTGTAAAGCTCTCTCTCAGTGCACAGGTTCCAATTTAAATGTAGGCTGTTATTAACAGGTCAAAATTAAGGGAACTCTATATATTTGCAGATAGTCTTGTAAGGCTCTCTCTCAGTGCACAGGTTCCAATTTAAATGCAGGCTGTTGTTAACAGGTCAAAATTAAGGGATATAGGCATAAGGCATAAGGGATAAGGTATATAGGCAAAACTCAGATACTAGCATGTGCTGTAGCCAAAACAATATTCAGGGCAAGTACATTGAAAAAATACAGAAAAAGGGTAACTGAAATGGGGAACTGTACACAAGTAAATGTTTTATACTGCATATTTAAGTAATATGTTAAGGGAAATGTGTAAAGTGTACTCATATACCAAAGGCAAATGTGCTGAAGTGTCAAAGGAGTGGAGCATTCCTAATGTAAATCCTGCAGCACTGATGTAATGATAATTAATGTTAATAACAATACCAGAGTTATACACAGTTAATAACAATGTCCGAGTTATACACAGTTAATAACAATGCCAGAGTTATACACAGTTAATAACAATGCCCGAGTTATACACAGTTAATAACAATGCCCGAGTTATACACAGTTAATAACAATGCCCGAGGTATACACAGTTAATAACAATGCCAGAGTTATACACAGTTAATAACAATGCCCGAGTTATACACAGTTAATAACAATGCCCGAGTTATACACAGTTAATAACAATGCCCGAGTTATACACAGTTAATAAAATGCCCGAGTTATACACAGTTAATAACAATGCCTGAGTTATACACAGTTAATAACAATACCCGAGTTATACACAGTTAATAACAATGCCCGAGTTATACACATAAATAAACGTGGGCATGCTAACAAAGGATGTGATAGGATATAATGCTTCAGTGTAACTAAAGGGAGTGAAAATGGCATATACATGTTAATAAAATGCTATGATGACATAACAGTTACAAGCACAGAAGATACATTATGGGATGAATGCAATATACTGCAGTTTTTGCATATGAGATGTATATCCAGGGATTTTATACAACTGTAATGCACATGTGAGTGTTTATGTCCAGCATATAGGAACATACATATATAGAGATGTATCAGGGACATGCCATGTGGCAACAAAGCATCACAAACGAATGAAACGGGAAACACTAGCGACGCCTGTATTATGTAGTGGTATTGCTCTATGTGATCACAAGACTCCCTCAGACAGACATGTGTTAGTCATATACGCAAATAGTTGTACATTGTCCGTATACATCACTCTGTGCATGTAATGTACATTAACACAACAGTACCTGTCCAATCGTTATGTGTGAGCAGTACTCCTGCAATGGGCTGTGTGCAACATCATCATCATGATAAAGGTACATGGGGTAACCATAGAGGGACCGGTAGTGTTTTGAGTACAATGGGGTCATCCTCCTCATGTGTATCTGGACCATGTAGGAGTGATGTGCATACCAGGACCGTGCGCCTGAGAGACAGGGGTGAGGACAACAGTAGTATGTTATGATGCATATTACAAAGGTTTCATGTGTCCAGTGGGCACGTGTGTGTAATGGACAGCTATGTATAGGGCGGATGGTGTCCTAGGAGCTGAATGGCCTTATGTGTCCGTAGGTGAGGGTCAGATGTTGGGGAAGGAGTGTAGGTATGGTCGTGGAGGATAGGTAGGAGCACAGAAATGACAGCATACAGGGTTGGTATATGACACATGTGGGGGGGATACACCCTGAATGGGGATGAGTCTTAGGCATTCAAAAGCCCATGGGAACAGTGGGACGGAGGTCCCCAGTCATGGGCAACTGCCACTGCACCTACACAGCTGCAAAGAAGGCAGTGCTGGGGGCTGTCCAGGAAAGGCAGCATCACCCTGTAAATGTGACACTCTGCCCTTGAACTAGTGTATCTGGCTTTGTAACCCCTTAGGGAGCCACCAATGCAACATGTCCAGGACCACACAACAGCAGATATGTACCTGTCTGGTCCCGCTCCCAAGGGGGACATGCTCCATCCTCAGTGGTGGTGCAGAGCCAACAGAGGTTGATGTTAATGGCTGGGCCCCAGATGTGCTAGTACCCGGTGCCATTGTCAGCTGAAGTGGGACAGGAGGATCTGCTGGGACCTACCAACCCATTCAGCCTATGGTGTTGCATTTTAAACCCACATATGGCTTAGTGATAGACAACAGCATACAGGATTACCTACAACAGTACGCATAGATATCACCAGCAACCCAACACAACAGATGGTATACATTTGCAGAGGGAGCACAACACATGCATATATACCACATGGCAACTGTACAATGTGTAGTAGACATGTGACCGCAGCTATGAACAGTTGCCCATCATTGGCTTGTCACTGAGAATCCCACACAGTGTCAGTCATACCACTGTCTCATGTGACACATGTCCAGTCAGGGATGCGATGGCAGTAACACATCCCTATCATCATGTACTGTCTGCAATCTTCACACCATGCTTCTGCTGTGCACAGAAGTGTGTTCAGTGTGTAAAACAGGAAACAAATGGTTGCACACATTGACATGTTTACAGATGGCCCTACAGATGGGGTTCCATCATGAACAGAGTACTGTCATGTCTGTATTTTAACATGCAAAATAGCCATTACCACACACATGTTAAACAGGCAGTAGTCTCAATGCAGCATAGCTGTACTTACATGCTGTAGTTGTGTGGCACATCACCCTCCTGTCATTATGCTATTTCCCACTGTGGAAAATGATTGAGGTACATCCAGATATCATCTGCGATGCCGTGTCAGACCACCACATCCAGGTACCACTCACAGCGACTGTCATGGCCAGATAATAACATGTTTCCCTAGAGAGTGTACTGTGTTTATCATGCGGATGGCTATGGGAACACCATCACAGCTGTACCACATGCAATCAGCTAGAGGAGGACTGCAATAGGTGCAGAGGCCATTCCCTGATCATTTCCATCTGTTACAATACACATGCTGCTGCTGTGCAGGTGTACACCTTCACAACCACCAGAGAGTGCGTGTGCGGGACAGGCAATACACACCAGGGAAGGGCTTGCAGACTTAACCATAAGCATCATCTGCCACACGCTGAATAGTACAGGGGCAAACCCCTGACTACTCATTACTATTACATGTGCATGATGTTACTACATGTACCACAGAGGCGACATGTTACAGTGCTGTAAGAACATGTGTGTAGGTGAGTGAGTGCCATCTGCAGCAGATATAGTAGACATACATTAGGTGTGGCACACATCAGTCCATGTTAATGGATGCCATTGTAACCGCAACCACTCTCTAATGGACATACATTGACACCTGTGCCAGGGTGGCAAATACACAATGTAACTACTTAGTTTGCCACACCACAGTAATGCACAGGACCACATGCACCACAGGGGATACCTGGAGGTTCTATGGGCTAGGGCATGTGAAAGTGCTTGACAACTGTTGGTATGCCAACGAGGTTTATACTGGGAGTGACTGTGGTTGGGAGCATCACAACCCACATGCAGACACAGGGTGCCAGTACTGTCATGCAGGTATGCATTGCTCCATGGGTGTGTAGTGTTTGGCTGTGTAAGATGGCTGTACAAGGCTGGGTGAGGGGTAATCTTTGCCATTGCGTCACCTGACAATGGTGTGCAGTGCAGGGGTGTAGTGTCTGTAATGTCCCACACAGATGGGTACTGCATTATCTGGCCTGACATCCTGGTTACCAGTTGTGTAGGGCCATAGCTTTGTAATGCATGCCATGTCTGTGTTTGATAGTCCTTCACATGGACATTGCCTGGGATGTGCATGTCCCACAATACTGTACAATGACATGTACAGGTGTACCTGGTGTGGCAGACAGATGTAGTGTACACAGCCTGTTATACCCCGATATGCCAATACTGGCCTGGTGTGGTGAAACCTGCTTATAGTGAGCAGGTCGGCCCTGCACCTGCATGGATAGAATGGACAGGTATTCTGTGGTGTCAGTGGCATGGATCCATACAGGGCACATGTGTACAGCATTGTCTGGCCTTAGTGGATCACATATGATGGCACCACATATGCTGCAGCCATTCAGTGTGGAACATAGTGAATGCACAATGTCCACATATATGTGCCTATTGTACCGCTGTACAGGGTGCCATGTTCTCTGCAGGCCACTGCAGTCACACCATGTTTATTATCTGTCCTCAATGTGCATGTTACTAGCAACATAGTGGGATATCCTAGGCAAGGCTGCATGTGCTTAGACAATCATAGTAGTAGTTAGCATATATCCCTGTGTTACACCATGTGGACCAGCACAGGTTAACAGTAGACCTGCCTGATGTGTGGCATATGACCTTGATAATAACATGTAGTATGACATGTGATCTGCTGACATGTGCAATGACATGCATACATGTTTAACACAATGGTGTCCTGTCAAATATACAGTGGGGCAATGATGTACCAATTTAGTGTTGTCTGTCCACCCTACAGATATACTGACATTTAGCTGATGTGCATGGCCATTGCAGAGAATCATGAGGCATCTCTAGTGCTATACAGTGTGAATTACAGACAGGGTTCATAGCCATGACCGTGTTCAGATACAATACATATATACTGTGGAATGTGACCGATGTCACTGAGGTGTATCCACACTAAACTATAATGTGGAAATTGTGACACAGGTCACTGATGGTTATACGGATGACACCCCTGCACATCTGCAACCATATTGCTGTAGCCTGGCAACTATGGCCAGACATGGCGAACACATCGGTACACCATGTCCCACATCACATCTGCATACCACACACACACACACACACACACACACACACACACACACACACACACGCACACACGTGCACACGCACACACACACACACACACACACACACATATGAGGAGCTAGTATGACATTTATGTCCAACACCAGCAGCGGGAATGTACTGTATCTGTGGCCTGATGTGGATATTGTACAGGTGACTGCTGTCATGTCGCAACACTCTGAAGGTGTTCAACACATCTTATGTAGTGTATTGATGTTACGCCTACACAAGATGTGCACAGGCCTGTAGGATATCTAGTGTTCCACATCTACAATATGACCATTATACAAAGGCCATGTTTGAACCATGTGTAACCATTGTACAACAGGGTGTACACACAAGCACAACACGTCTACTGTGTGTGTTGCTCCATGTCTCTGGCCATCCTCCATAGCCATGTGTGTACATGTGTTGTCCAAATTATTGTGATGGGCATCTATTTCACATGTCTGTGTTGTCCCATATGACATATATGCTTCACTGACAACAGGGTTATGCAGATAAAGGGTGGTATGTGGGACATATTTTCAGGTTAGGTAGGCAGTGTAGCAGCCAGGCCAATAGATGTCATGGACATGTCAAGATAGCACATCACATTGTGTGACATACATAGCAAGGCTATGATCCACACCGGTAAAACCTGTGTGCTAGCCATATTCCAGCCCACTGTGTAGTACTGTTTGTATTCACCACATGTGTAGATCAGATCTGTAGTACATCCTTAAAGTGAACAGCACCTCCACCATTGTATACACAGCTGTCAACACATCTGGCAATAAAGTTTGTGAGGATTCATGTCGGTAAGATGATTCACATAGTTTGCAAGTGTTGCACATGGGTAGTTATTGTGATGAATTATAGGTCCAACCTGTACATTGTGACCAGACCATACATTATGTGTATATGTTGTAAATGGCCACATGGCAGATAGATTTGTGCATTATGGTTCCTGTTAAATAATAACACTCTCACCTGCAATGGGCTGCTGTCACAGCAGAATACCAGAGGTTCCTAAATAGGAGTAACACAGCAGTATGAGCATAATCCACCCCTGTATAAAGGCTACAAGGTGCAATGTGCATAACACAAACATCAGTACATTAGACTATACTATGGTGTATGCACATGTCTGCATACACAGAGTACCATACTATAGTATGCGGCATGTGTGTGTACATGCCTTGATTATGATGTTACATTACATATTGTACAGTGACACATGCAACTATATGGAATATAGTTGTTATAGGTGCAGTACAGACTTACCAGGCAACTCCAGGCTCAGTGGTTGAGAGGCACCTACCTCCACAATATTAG
This sequence comes from Protopterus annectens, assembly GCF_019279795.1. NCBI lineage: Eukaryota > Metazoa > Chordata > Ceratodontiformes > Protopteridae > Protopterus > Protopterus annectens. Next base: position 1,772,249,671 of record NC_056729.1, read on the forward strand.
CTAAGGCTTGTGGATGTGGTTCTGCAGGTGTCCCCAGGTTGGCCAGTAGCTCCTTGGTATGTGTTAGTGGGGGCTGGGTTGGTGGTCCACCACCTGTTGCACCTTGTTCCCTGGCGATTGCATTTGCACGCTGTTTTGCCCATATAATGAGGTCTGTACAGTGTCTGCACACCTGCTGGTATGTGCGGTTGTGGCCACCCACATCATTAACCCTCCTGCGAAGTTCCATCCAGAGGGCATCCCACTGCTGTGCATCCTGTGGCACATGGCTGAATAGGATATCATGATTGTCGAGTAGGTATGGGATGAGGGCCTCATCCTCGAAGCATGTAAAAGGGGGAAGCCTTGCACGTGTAATACCTGAAAGACATAATGATGGAGACAGGTCACAGTAACTGACAGAGACATACAGAGCTACAGCTGAACATACAGTGTATCGCATTAATTTTAAATAGTTGTATTTGCAAACCTACATGACACTGACGTGTTTGTGTCACACACATGTCACACTCAATGTTGAGTGGATATTATCATCATATATGTGTGTGTGTGTGTGTGTGTGTGTGTGTGTGTGTGTGTGTGTGTGTGTGTGTGTGTGTGTGTGTGTGTGTGTGTGTGTGTCACCTGATTACATTGCTCATACTCCATGTGGATGCTGTCTTGATGTGGGCATGTCTGTTTGCCTGTACTGGTGTTCTTACCTATCAGCACATGCCTGGATGTGTCCACATTAATGCAGTCGACCTTGATGCAGTGTATATGTCACATATAAGGACTTACACTGCCTTAAGAGACATGACCTGTGACCCTGCAGACATGCTCTCATAAGGTTTTACATGTATGTGTTCTGCCATAGACATCTACACGGCACTGTACAGCGATTCAACATCCTGCCATGTATCACCTGTGTTGCACATGTGATTCACATGGGACACTGGCTAGTCAGATGGTATTTTCAGGATGGATATCGACTATAGCATGAACAGTCAAAGTCAACTAGTGGGCTATATGCCATGAGCCATGTATGAATCTAGGATGATAGGTTACCTGGCAGTAGCCAACAGGCGGGTCTGTGGGGCCAGGTGGAGCAGTGCCACATTACTGATCTACAGGGTTAATGATACATATACCATGCATTACCATGCGGTCATCACATCATGTCTGATAGAGGAGCGATATGCAGCTTTGACAGACAGGAATGCATAGTATGGCAGGACTATGTCAAGTGTATGGGACAAGGATCTGTCCAGCATGTGGTTGGTGGATGTCCATAAAGTATGTGTTCAAGATCAGGAAGAGTACATGTAGCATGTCCAACATCACTGAGTTGGACATGGATTTATTCAGGATATGCATCATGCTACATAGTGGAGATGGGGAATGGGAAGGCTGGTGTAATCCATCTGCACATGGCCAATATCCCTTAAAGGAAACATGTGATCTGATATGGGTCATCTGAGTGTTCTGTATGGCTGGACAATGATCTCTATATTCATGAATGGCATCCTATCATTATTAGGGTTGCCACATATGACTACCTGACAGGTGTGGTGACGTAGCTATCACAGGAAAGACAACTGCCCAGCTGCATCCCTCACACACAAGTGTCCATTATGTTGACCGCTGCCTAGGTGGTAGTTCATGGGTACAGGGTTATTAACATAGGGCTGACAATGCGAGTCAGCTATTGCTCCTAGGTCATAGTCATTTTCATACTTCAATAGGCAGATGCCTTCTGTTTGTCTGTGAGGTATGGACTACAATGAAGGGGAATAAAATTCGTTAACCCTGACATACTGTAGCTGCCACTGGTGTGATGATCATATATTATTCAGACACCTTCTGTAGTGTTGGTTCTGCCAGCAGTCCTGTTGCAAAACACTCCTGTGACATATGAATGTACATCTAGTATACAGAGTATATGTGGTACACAGTATGGGTGATGATGTCCTATAACCTGGCAAGGTTATGATATGCAGTGTGACATCAACCATACTGTCATCTACTTAACTGATCAAGGTTCATGGCCTTCCAGACCAGACTCAGCAGGGTAGTAGTAAAGTACGTCCCTTTATCAGTGGTGTCTCCCCCTTTGTGGGTGTGATACATGTTGGTGTGCACCATTCAGTGTGTACACAACATGGAGCTATGTTTTACATGATGTGTATGTGGAGAGCATCTTGTTTTTGCCTTATGTGTATGATACAACCTGTGATGTGGACAGGTCCCATGCAGACTGAGTGCAGCTTGTACCTGCATAGTTGTGGGTACAGGGGCCCTGTGGTGTACATGGATATATGCTTGTGTACCTGTTGGGGGGAGGGGGCCGTGTGTTTATGTTATCCAAGACCCTATCTGGATTGCTTATTCATACTAAGCACTTGTTCAGGACTTGTAAGCACCAAGTAAGATAATAATTACTATAGCACTCAATCTTCCTCATTACCTACAGGTAAGGGTGAACAGGTTTTGCACATACTTTTCTCACTTGCTTAGAGTAATGTAGCTCTTGTACTCACTTTCCTCACTTATCTAGGTGAATGTAGTTCTATGTTCAAGCATATCCAAGAGTCAACTGTCAGTGTTCTCACCTGTCTATCTGATGAATCTGGACATCTTGAGGCAATGTACACATTGCCTCATGTCACAGACAAGCCTCTCTGCCTACCACCCAACATAACAACCTGTGAGAGATGCACTCATCTAGCCAAACTGGAGGTAAAGGTCTCTGCAACCAAGCCTGACCCTGACTGTCATGTGGAAAAGGTACACATTCGCACAGCACCACACTCATCACATAAGTCTCACTGAATCTACCCCACCATTAATTGGGAAAACTACTCGTGTATCAAAACATTAGCTCAACGGTTTCAGGAATTCATAAACACCAATGCCCTGACTCAACATATCCACACACCCATCAGGGGCAACAATATCCTAGACCTAGTCATTACCAACATGAGTGACTGGTGCTCCACACGTGAAGCCAACTCCTCGTTGGTCCGAACAGACTATGTGCTGAACACCATTGATATCCACATCCCACACCTACCCCCCATTAAGGGAACCACAGTATAATATGTCTAAAAGGCCAACTACATGCTTCTTAAGACAGACGTGGTGGATGTCATGACACCCATGCAGATGGACAGTACTGTTACAACTGCTGAATCCTACACAAATGCACTTTATAAGCACTTACAGGAGTGCATGGCTTGTGCTATCCCAAACAGAACCAGGACGGCCCTGCCATAAACATATTGTACTACAGGAGGAAGACACTGTTGCAAACGAGAGTACAATACCATGCATGGAGGAGCTCCCTGGCCAGCCTCAGTAAGAAGGTGAGATCCCTTATAAGATCCTCCAAAGCTAGCTATGAAAACTATAATGCAACTAATACCAACAACAACCACAAAGCATTCTATAGCTATGTCACATATCTCGATGTCAACAACCAGATCTGATCTGAGTTATAGCACAAAGGCATGAACATTACAGAAACAATTGATATTGGCAACATCCTGGCAGATCCCGCTCAAAGCTGCACACTCTAAAGGCAATATCACAGCATCCATGGGATGGGAAAACATCCCAGGCTTTGTTTTACATGAACTTCAGATTGTACTGTCTCTCCACCTACGCATCATGTTCAATAATAGCCTCACATCAGGCATAGTGCCCCCTGAATAGCACACAGCAACAGTTATCCCACTCCACGAAGGTGGCACCACAATGGACCACGGGACCTATTTCCCTATAGGCTTGACTAGCCTGGTCTGCAAGGCTATGGTGCACATCATGGATCACTGTCAGAGACATTGGGTACCTCCCAACCTTTGACCCCTCCCTGTTTGGCATTGTTAAGGGTAGACCATGCCTCCTAAACCTGGTGGACTTCTTTGAGACAGTTACCAAGGCATTAGATGAGGGTAAGGAGGTCCACATAGCCTTCCTAGATCTCTCATAGGCTTTCAACACCATTCCTCCTTCTGGTATTATCAACATACCCATCCACCTGAACATTAACCCCTACATCATGTGATGGTTTGCAAAGTGGCTCACGGACAGAATCCACACAGTAGGAGTTGCATACCCTAGGTCCAATTATATACCAGTTACAACTGGCGTCCCCCAGGGCTCAGTCCTAGGAGCCCTCATGTTCGGTATATACTTCTCTGATGTACAGACAAGCACAGGAGGGCTTTGGCTGAAAAGGTTTGCAGACGACTGCAAACTAGGAGACATAATTGTTTCCCCAGCTGTTACAGACACCCTCTGGAAGGGTCGCACTGAGATGGATACCTGGTGTTAATATCATGGCAAAAGTGCATAGTCATCCCCTTTGGATATAACTAATTACCCACGGAATACCACATAGATGCTAGTCCCCTACATACAGAAAAAGTAATACGGGATCCGGGAACCCCAGTAGATAGCAATCTATCCTTCAATACCCGTAATGACAAGGTGGTTATAATATCCTTCTACATGGCCCCCCTAATCTCAAATGGGTTTGCATCCAGATCAAAGGGGCCATTGTGACTCTACACATGTCATATTAGACCCATTAAAGGATACAACACCCCATTTGGGATATACCTTACAAGACAACTGCAACAGCTTGGAAGACCACACCAGTACCACACCAAGAGGGTTACTGACCTCAAACAGATGACCTATGCATCCCAGCCTACGAAACTCCAGCTGTACTCAGTTGCATACCACATACTCACAGGTGATCTCTGCTTGACATACAAGGCCCATGTCCAACCCTGTATTGCTGGATATGCTCCACCTAAACAGAAGCCCCTGAGAGCCACATGCTCTAGGGATATACACCTAACCACAACGATGAGTAGGACATGCTGGACAGATAGATTGCTGACCCGGACACTCCCCATGCTTTGGAACATGATTCCAATGTACATCAGGCAGGGCCCCTCACGAGCACTCTTCAGGGGAAACCTTGAGGTGTGGATGGGAGACAGACATGTACCCCGGGGATCACTGCAGTGGCTCTGCTGGACAGAGGCACAGGGAACTATTGGCTCTGCCATTCAGAGGCACAGGGAACCAACCTATGGGGGTGGCGAAAGCCAATACACGCTAGCTAGGATTACAGATACCCTTGGTAAGACAGCCTAGTACCTACCTTTGCACATATTACATGTCTTATGTGCATGGATAGTTAAATAGCTCTTCCATTTTACTTTGCTATCATGCTGATAAACTGTCGGCTCACTAAAAGACATATGTATCCTGTTATTGTGTATTGTAAATGCCAATTGACATAACTAATGTTTGCCTAACATTACAGTAATGCTATGTAGCTTGTAATACATATCTGCCTACAATACTGTACATTACACAGTTACACAATATCCCACAATGCCAATCATACTTGCACAGTGGCCCAACCTTCCACATGTTATTCTTTGTGATACACCCATACATATGGCTACAGTAACAATATATCAACATATACTATCCCCTATTATAGCACATACTTGTTGGACCAGCCCTGCCACTGATATTGGCTGGTGAGGAGTATTTCTGTTCAAAGCCCTTATATAGCATCCCTTGTGGTGTATGCAGTGTTTGCCTTGAGACATACAGCAGTACACACAAATACTACAAGCGTGACTATGCTCAACAATACATCACTACAAGATAACTGTTTCCACTATATGGATTGCGTGCACTTTAAATACTACATAATAGTACTACATACACAGACATACTGACTGTTCTACATACCTTATTAGTAGCCCAAGGTGTCGTTAACAGTTGATTCAATCCTTTTCGGTTTGTGTTTCAATGTTCTTTGTAACATTCCACTGGTATATACGGATGGTTTGAATGTGTAATGACACATCCTTTTCTAGTTACGTATCGGTAACATGTGGTATCCTGTCCACCAATTGCTGTTCCAAAGTAGTTAATTAGATGCACATCAGCTGTGCAGCTACTCCATTAGCCAATACCATGGCAACAGTGGTGTATAACTGAGTACTCCTTTTGGGCATTGTCCATTTGCCTTACTTTTGAGGGAGATGGCCTAGATGTATTTTTGCAATATATTTCAACAGCTATATGGAGACACACAGAGATATATTAGCTTCATGACTCCCGTGGACTGTGTGTAATGGATAGATGATTTAGTTCTACATTTGAGTACAGCTCTTATATTTTGGAACAGTACTACTTATGCAGGGTTTGTTTGTACCTGATACTTCTGCAGATGTTTAAGTCTGGCAAGGATGCTTGGCCAGCTCAAGGCCGTATGGCTATGCATGAACTGTTATGTGATGTATAGTGTGCTCACCAGACATCCTTGATTTGGTGTACAAGTGTAGCATACTGTGCTGTTACTCACTAATTGCTGACACATCCCTCTGAAATGGGATTAGTGCAAACAAACCCTGTTACATCAGCAGCTGTTCCATTGTATAACAGCAGCTATTTCACATAGGGCCATGTTAGTGTGTCTCTGACAAGGTATGTTAAGGCGTCTGCAGATGTTGTACAGTATGTGAATGATTTGTGATGTTATTACAGTTTGTATTGTAATATGTTTGGGTGTGGTGGTGATGGTGGGTGTGCTTAGCAGATGCAGGTGTGTAGAAACTGCTTTTATACATAATCCCTATGTGCGTGAGGGTTCCTTCCCTATATGAACACCTATTCTTTTGTGGACTAATACAATGGTAATTGCAGGCTGATTCATTAAGGCAGTGTTATGTGGTTGCTGTATAGCATGCAGGTGATGTTAGTCCTTGAATCTCTTTGGTAATACATCTGAATGTAATAACGTCTTGCTACATGATAGCTGTGTATTTCTGTCATAGGTATTTGCAGTCATCATAGTTGTGCTGGTGACTGACCCTCTTTGGCTAGGGTTAACACCTTTTCATATGTCCATAGTGGGTCCTTTTCGGGACACACATCTGATTTTACAGGCCAACACAAGCCCGCGGTCAGTACAAGGGATAGAACTTTCCTTTCTTGCCTAAATATATGCTTATTCTTGTAGCAGTTTAGTTGCTTATCCTGTTTCCTGTAACATGTAGGTATTTTAGATACAGAAATAACTATTGTATGCAACTATTACAGTACATATGGGGCATAATTATGTCCTACAATCCCTGGACGTTTGCCATGTTTAATATATTTGGTCAGGACACAACTGCCCAAAGAGGGAGTGTCCCTCGTAAAGTGGGACAGGTGGTAACACTATCATTGGCTTATGTCCATAGCACATATTTGTAATAGTGTATAGGCATATACTCTCCATATCCTTTGTTCATAAAGGTTGGTAGTGGCAGAATGTGTGATTGCTATGGTCCATGTTATACACATATATGAACACTTCAACTGCTGTATACGGGAGACCTATGGAATCCTGAAACCACAGTGTTCCAATGCACACAGTAACGGGACCAGACTCACATACCCCACATTACCGACATCGACAGTAACTCGCGAAGGTAACACGAACATGGAACACACACACATGCACACACAGACACACTGCTACCCAACACATTCAAACAAACCATCCTACACTACGAATGAGCAGGTGGCCAAGCCCCCCAACACCCCCCATGTAGGTGACTGTGCCCGCCACACCATCCCCTACTTTAATATTCTACATCCTAGGTCGCGCAAACAGACGCACAAAGCTAACCCACAACCACACATTACAGTCCCCCAAGAGCACACACCACAGACAGAACACACACTTACACACACTGCACCCTAAGAAACACATTTACACACAGTAACCTACCCGAACCACAACACCAGAAGCACTGACTAACTGTCCATTAACATTGTGAGATTACACCTTGCTCATCTGGTGTTTTGGTACTGTGTTCTTTCGGACCTTAAGCCTCGGGATTATGCACGTCGGTATGTAAAGCAGTTGGTATGTGGTAGGTATCCCATTTATATGTACCTCCATGGTTATGCAGATGTTGTTAACCTATCTATATATCTACGTGTATATGTATATCCCCATATATCGACATATCTCTCTCTCTCCCCCTCTTTCTCTCTCTCTTTCTATGATGATGTATATATATATATATATATATATATATATATATATATATATATAAAACATACACCTTTCACTGGATACATGCCGGCTTGTCCTATTTCAACACATTCCTACCTTTTGTGTTTTATCCTGTCAGTATACACGACTGCCAATGGTACATCTCAGATAACTTAGTGGTATGTTATTGTGATGAATGTGTACATGATTGCATGTTCTAATCCTGGCAGTGGTATCTTACCTCTCAGAGCAGGCACTGGTAGTGCAAGGGTGATTAACGCACATTTCAGCAGTTAGGTGTTCCACATGTTTATTATTCTGTGGAGAACTACCTATATATGCAAGCTGTGTTTAAGGTGCACTATGTAACATGTAAACATCTGTGAAGATTCCTGTCAGGGATACTCCCCATTATTTGGAACTACATCCCTGATTACATTATACAAAACCCCTCACTGACACTCCCTGGAATCCTTGCAGAGTGGGTGGTGAACAGTAGCTACACCCCAGGGATCCCACAAGTGACTCTGCTCCACAGAGGGACAGTTAGTTAATCAATGGGGTGGCGAAAGCAGACACATTTTGCCTATGTTTATGAGTGCTTCGGTGGGTGGGCATGTACCTACCTATGTATCTATGAACCTGTACATACAGTATGGACACATGCTGATAGCTTAATTTACTGTTCAGGTATTGACTTACCTTGTGCCAGTGGCGGTTGTGTGTACAATAGTTGAGGGCTACCTATGTAGGATGCACACAGGAGACCACCTATACATGACAATTTACAGGTGGTCGTATGTGTGTGCCATCCATGTTTGCTGTGTGTGCAGGTGGAAAAGGGTGTCAGTCCATAGGTGCCTACACTGTCAGTGTGTGTGCTATACATTCCCTCTTTGCCAAGGCATGGGCATATTAGGCACGCCTCCGTCTGCCTAATGGGGCTAGCACAGGGTGCTCGTGGTCTGAGTCCCCCTGTGCCTGTGGGTCCCTTGGCAATGATGGTGGTCTGTGAGGGCCTTCACCATTCTGTCCTGCTGCAGTTGTTTCCGCAGGATCATATTATGTAGCATGGCACATACTATGAAGATGTGGGCACATGTTCCTGGAGAGTACTGCAAGGCTCCACCAGATATGTCCAAGCAATGGAACCATGATTTCAGCATCCCAAACACGTACTCTATGATGATTCTGGTTTCTGCGTGTGCCTCATTATGGCATTCTTGAGTGGCTGTGTGTGCATTTCTGATGGGAGTCATCATGCACAGTTCCAGTGCATAGCCAGCATCCCCCACCAGGTGGCCATATGGGATGTCCCCCCGGCAAATACCTGATACAGCTGTGAGGCATGCCAGATGTGGGAGTAGTGATAGCTTCCAGGGCTGCCAGTACACACATCCATGATAATGCCCTGGGCATTGCACACGACCTGGCAGTTGATGAAGGGACCTGGGTACCCAGGTTGACAGTGGTCTCTCGTTTGACACTCACGTTGCTAAAGTGGTTCGAAAGACCTTCTACATTGCCCATCTGATCATGAAGGGATTCACATCCAGATCAAGTGAGGTCATTGTTCCCCTGTACTCTTCACTTATCAGACCAATGATCGAGTACAATGCCCCATTCGGGATGTATCTCACCCGACACCTGCAGCATTTGGAGAGACCCCAAAAGTTCCTCACCAAAAGGATAAAGGAACTCCAAAACCTGTCATATACTGCCAGACTGAAGAAACTCCAACTCTATTCAGTTACATACCGTCTGCTCAGAGGTGACCTGTGCCTGACATACAAGGCCATGACCAACCCGGAATTAATGGACATGCTCCACCTCAAAAAATCTAAATCCACCAGAACCACTAGAGCAAGTGACTTAAACCTTAGCACAGATATAAATAGGACGTGCTGGAGGATAGATTTATCACCCAGAGACTCCCCATGCTGTGGAATAAAATCCCGGTCCATGTGAGGCAGAGCACCTCGCTGGCTCTGTTCAAGAGAAATCTTGACCGGTGGATGGGAGATCGTAGGTTTACCCCGGGAATCATCTCTGTGTCACTGCTGGACAGAGGCACAACAAACTAATGGGCACATTATTTCTAACATAAGGGGTGGCGTAAGCCACATAACTTTGGGCTAGGCTTATAAATGCCTTAGGGCAGATAGCCTAGTATAAACCTATGAACCTATAAGGGGAATCCCTTGCGGTTTATGTAGCTCCTACCCTGCTCACCGGGTGGTGATTTGATGTGTATGTGCATGCAGTCTATTGCACCCAGTACCTCCAGGTAGTCTCTCACATGGTGGAAGAAATGCATATTACTGGCCAACTCCTCCTGCGTTCGGGGGAAGTATATGTGCTCATTGGCATGTGGTAACATGGCATCCAGGAACTGGTGGAGTAACCTGGATGCTGATGCCTGTGAGATCCCCATGATATCCTCAGTTGGCCTTTGGAAGGTACCTGTTGCTAGTATTCTCAAGCTTACATATACCTTTGTGTCCACTGGGATGGGTACCCCTCTGTTACTTCTGGCTCTGAGGCGTGGCCGGCACAGCTCAACAAGTTGCTGTATGATGTCCCGGTCCACCCTGTAATGCTCTACTATCTCCAGATTATGTAGCCCCTGGTAGGTTACCCTGGGTCTGAACACTCTTCTCCTTCTCCAGTGCCTGAGATGGTTGTCAGCATCATGCTCCACACCACTGTCAGTCTCCAACACATGCTGGTGAATCAAAGCTATGGCAACCCTAACATATACATATTAAAAGTTCCCCGTCTGTATACACCAATGGTGCAGAGTGGCTGGGAATACACAAGTGTGCATGTGGGGCTTTCACACTTTATACTATTGTGCAATGGATGATGCTGGTGTAACTGGGTGTGTTTGTGCTATTCCAGCTGCAGGGTATCTTAATTATTGGTTTTACAGCAGGTACTGCTATTGTGGGGCCTTTGGTGTTGACTTACGCTTGTCTGCTGTGATTCATCTATTGCCCTTTACCTCTATCTTCAACCCGATTCCCCTCCCATTGTCAGGCATGCATCCAGCTGCTGCCTTTCTTGTTATGTGCTTCCACAACCCAGGATTGTGTAGCGAAATGTGTTATGTAGCTGATCTACTGCAAGTTTGCTTTGTTCTGCTGTGAGAGTTCTCTTTTCTTTGCTGTACGGCACCTCCCCTTTCCTGTTCTGTAGGTAGCTGCTAGCGGCCTTGTTAGCTGTTGTCTATCGCCCACTGTGAGTTTCTAGGTGTTAATTACTCATTTGTACTCCAATTACCATGCTGCAGCATTTCCTTATTGTCTTCCTGTAGTCTTCCTGTTTCAGCTATGGTGCGTACCATGCACAGCCATTTACCAGGTTTCGTGTGCGTTTTCATCCACGTTCACATGAACTTTTGGTTACTTTGTGTGCTCTCAGCTAAGCAAAGCTATGGCTACTTCCACACCCCTATCCTGCGGCTTTGCTTATCAACAGGCAGCCTGGATTAGCAATGCTCCAATGTGCTTACAGCTACGGTGGCGCACCCCTCTCTTGATGTCATGTTTACCTCCAGGCCACTCCTCGGTGTTGTAATGCTATGCCATATGGTACATCCTTACGCTGATGGGGCATTTGCGATTCAGTATTACTTGACTCATTTGCATGGCATTGACTGCTAATTCCTAGTTACCACACGGAACACTGTCACAGACCCTTAGCAACCCGTGCGCCATGGTTGTGGTGTAACATGCGTGCCATTAACTATTATGGGGATACCATGAATTGCGTTACATTGCAGTTTTATGACATCTAAATATATTTTCCTTGTGATCCCATTTGCACACAGATGCACTGCGGTTTTACTTTGCGTTAGTGTGGCCATGACATTAAATGTTATTTTTTTATATGTTGTGCATGTTTTATGTCATTGGCATATATTAACATTATAATACGTAAGTTTGGTCCACTTTCATGGCTCCGATTTTATGTTTGGCAAAATGTAAACTGTTTTTTTTTTGGTTTACATTTCTACATGCTTACGCTATGCCTACATCACTTCATGAATCGCTATATACCTTTATTTGCATGCTACACTGCTGTGCATGGGGTAATTAGCATACATGCATCGGGAGCTGCGCAGCTCTGGCGTACGCTGTTAGTGCACGTGGAAACAGCTCTTACCTGAATCACTCGGCGGCCATATTTGGCGCTAGATCGCCAACGCTACTCCACGCATGGCACAAGCTTCATGAATCCCAGGATTTGTCTTGTAGGCCAGCAATTGTTGGAGTCTGAATGTCTGGGAATAAAGCCTCTATCCTGGCATCCTAAAATCTAGATCTCATTTCACATTATAGGAACATATGAACATAGGGATAACAGTAACTGAAATGATCAGGAGACCATAAGATGCCTAGCCATATACACCTTTAAAGAGGCAAACCTAAATGTTTTTGGCACCCTTGATAATCACTTAATATGTTTAGCTCCTAAGTTGGATAGGGCCTTACATGACACACCTGGTGTACATTTGTGTCTACCTATCCAGCTGGCTATCATGTGTTTACTGTCCCTTCTCTGTTTGCTACCCCAAATTAATGTTAGTAGTTTTTTAATTTTCTGAAGTAATGTTTTCCTGTAAGATATCAAGTATCTGGAAAAGTAAAGAATACTTTGGCTGCAACAGTTTAACAATTGCTATTCATTTCATTAATGAAAGCCTCCATTTCCTCCAGCTGTGCACACACAGAAACATTTGAATCTCCATTCATCTTAAATAGTTAAGTCACGTCATCAGGATCCGAATGGAGCATAACTTGTAGGTATTTAGGGGTACTAGGGTGCCACATAAGAAGGAATGCTTGATTGCAGGCTTGTAGTTCTTCAGCAGGCTGTGTTACTACTAACATTGCTTTGGTACCACAAATGTGCAGCCTGGAGAGCTCGGCAAAATATCCCAACAAGAGGTGGGTCAGCAACAGGTCAGACATCAGATTTTAAGTTATTACTAGGCAATCATTGGCAAACATCACTGCTGGGGGTGGTATTACATTATAGTGTCCATCTGCACAAGTGTACATGTAGTTATTCTGTTGCCAGCAGGAACAAGATATGGGAGACAGGAAACCTTACTTGGTACTTTTAAACAAATGACTGGGGGAGAAAAGGTTGTGTTTGTTAATACTCTAACATAAGATTCAGCATTAAGTGTTTCAGTGGCTGTAATAAGACACGCATGAAACCCAAACTCTTCCAGAACTCTCCATTCATATGACCACCAAACTGAATCACATATCTTTTCAAAATCATCCATGACTGCTGTTACGGGGTCTGAGCAGTTCTTATGCATATGCATACATATATGTTCTGAGGGTCTGGTAGACATGAGAGACATCAGTGATTCTGCATGGGCTGAGAAGATGGAGCAATATTACATCCAGCAAGGAAGGTTTCCAGTTTCTTAGACAATTAATTTCCTCTTATTTGACAGTCTGTGTACAGTTTTTTTCATAAACAGCCTAAACTCTTCATATATAGTACAACTGTCTCTTGTAACTAACTCAAAGTTTTTTGCAGGGTTTAATTTTTCCAAGTGTTTTGGGTTGCTAATACCATGACAGGAATGGTCCCCATTGCAAAGTCAAAGTACAATTAAAGTTTATGAAATTAGTATTGTTTCACTCTATGAATTTACCCAAAAGTGCTCTTCTCAGCATCTTTATTGTCCCCAGAATTGACTCTTTCTACACTTCAAAAGGAGTTACATGTATCAGTGGCATCTGAATATGACTTTAAAATCTTTTTTTATGAGACCTGTTGCTCCTACTTCTGTTGGAATTGTCTGGGTATCCTTCCACATCGCTCACATTTCTGCCTGCAAATCCTGGTATTTTATGACTTTGTGTGTGTCTCTCTCTCTCTGTACATAAGATATGGTAATCACTGGGTGTAGCAATTCCAATGATTAATGCTAGTTTTGTTTTCTGTCCATATACTATTAATCTGGATTGCTCACATCTGTTTTTGAATTGCTGGTAATGTGTGATCCCATGTGATATAAATGTCTGCATTCTCTGTAATGCTTTCTGGATCATGTTTCCAATGGTTCTCAGCCACTTCAGTACTATGGCATTATTGTTGGTATAGAGTTTGGACCAAACATCATGATAAAATACTGTTCTTTCTTGAACACATCACCACCACCTCCTTTTTTAAGTTTACACACTTAGTTTCTGGTGAAACCCTACACTATTTTACACTATTTAGAAGTTGGGCTAACTAAAGACATACCTAATGACAGACTCATGTCCCCTATTTTTAGAAAAGCAACATATACTTGTACGTTTTTGTTAAATGCCAACAGGGTTA